>NW_012267246.1:6423061-6515899 GCF_000151885.1 Dipodomys ordii | reverse complement strand
ATACACAATGGAATTCTATGCCTCCATCAGAAAGAATGACATTCCATTCCATTTGTTAGGAAATGGAAAGACTTGGAAAAAATAGATTAAGTGAATTAAGCTAGGTGCAAAGAAACATAGGTCCCATGGTTTCCCTTGTTTGCAATAACTAGTATATGTCTGAGTCAAGCAGCAAAGGTCAGATAAGATGAAGTTAAGTGAAATGAACCCCAAGATAGGTACAGAAGTGGTATTTTCCTTCTTGCTATTGTTTCTAACATATTTATAAGGTACTATGTGATTTTTGTTTTGTTTTGTTTGTCCCTCCCCCACAGTTTAACCCCTGTTTTCACTGTATTTGATGCTGGTATAATTTGTGGAGGGGAAGGGAACAAACAAATTGTTTAAATAGGCATACAGATTGACCCATTGCAACAATGAGATGTACAAGATGCTATGTCAAAAAAAGAACTTTGCAATTTAGGTGGGGGGGGGAGGCTTGTAACTGAGGAGGTGGGAATGAAGGGATGGTAGGGGAAAAACAAAGGAGGAGGCAGCAATGCTTGATAAGAAATGTGTCCATGTAACTGTAATCCCTCTGTACAGTAATTAAAAATAAATAAATTGTTATATGGAGGTATTTTTAAGGAAGATATTTAAATGAAATTTAATGT
This sequence comes from Dipodomys ordii, assembly GCF_000151885.1. Taxonomy (NCBI): domain Eukaryota; kingdom Metazoa; phylum Chordata; class Mammalia; order Rodentia; family Heteromyidae; genus Dipodomys; species Dipodomys ordii. The sequence goes on along the minus strand of NW_012267246.1, from coordinate 6,515,246 downwards.
TTAAGGAATGCAGTTATATTTTTATAAAATAGTTGTAGAAAGTGAAATTACTTACAACTCAGTATTCCTGAAAATGACTGTTAAGAATCAATGCTGCATTTCTTGAAACTTTTATCTAGATCTCTCTACCCAATTTCCAGGAGCATATGATTTATAAAATAGGGTAAAATGTTTCTTGATCACTTTGTGTCTGAATTCTTCTAAAGTAGAACATAAAAGAAGCCACAAAATGGACATTAAGCCTGCTGAGAAGTGATAAAAATCCTTTTGTTTTTCTGCTACAAGAATCTACTGCACTCCTGCAAAGTGAGAAAAAAGAACCACATAGAAAATTTAACTTTTCACTTAGCTAAATGCTTCTAAATTTCAAATTTTCCATGTGCCCAAAGCAGTGTCAGAGTCTACATTCTCTAGCCACAAAACCCTAAATGATAAGCACTGCAGTATACTCACTTTGGGTTTGGAGGTTTGGATCTATATTTCCCTGGAACTTGCTGATGTTCATAATGAGAGGGCCTGATTCTAGTCAGTACAAACTTTGTGCTTATAATAATAAATCAAATGGCATACTTATTTTATTCAATGCACTTAGTCACATATATGTCAATGGTTAGAGTCTTCTCTATTGGAATGATAACAAGACAGAATTGCTTCCAAGCTAGTTGGAAACCTATGAGTGTGCAGAATCCTTCTTACTGTAAAGCTTAAACTTATCATTAGAATTAAAATATTTTCCTGACCTAGTTTTACTGATAATCTTGTTTAGATAATCAGAATGGATATAAATTTTATTAGGGTCTTATTTTAAAAAGTAGGATATTAAAATGATGAGAACAGAAAACACGCTTGATCTTAAACAAAAGAACAAAGAGAGACACCACTCAGACCAAGAAAGAAAAGTAACCAGCAGACATAGAAAGAAATGCTCAACATCTCTGTCCAGCATCATGGACCGATAAAATTAATTCCAGAAAACTAATCATTGAAGGTGTGGAGGAGGTCAAGGAAAGGGAGGATAGATGAATGAAGAGAGAAAGGAGGAGAATGCAGTGGACATATTCAATGCATAACCATGGAACTAGGAAAGTTGAGATGAGTTAAGAGGGATGGGGGAGATTTATAAAAGGGATGACATCAGTCAATATGTATTTTATTTATCAGCTGATTTGGTGAATAGTAACCTCTTTGTCCAACTACTCAAATATAATAAAAATATAATTCAAAAGAAAAATGAGCAAATATTTTTTCTTTTGAAATCCAGGATAACCAAATCAGAAAATCCAACTACATAGATACTTAAAACTGAAGTTATTAGTATGTCTCTATTAGGCTTAGATTATTCTTGAATCCATAATCTTTATTTGAAAGATACAGTTCAGATACATTTCATGCTTTTTTATAATAATTCATCTTATCAGGCAGTTTTGACTTAATAATGTTAATAATATCCTTTTATTAATGATAATAATGATAATATTTGTCTTGAAATGTTATTTTACATAGTATAAGTATTAGGAATGAATTCAAGCAGGAGGAAGGTATCTGGCTCAGAAACATGAATTAAATTTTCACTTTTTATTAGAAATCAAATTGGATGCTTGTATCAACACAATCATCACGGTTATTAAGCATATAATTTTAGTGGAATGACTGGAGGAGCAGTTGTAAATATCAACCATCAAATCAAAGTGGGTGTTGGCTTCCAATATTATTTTTTTTAATCTATTGTAGATATTTGACTTGCACATTTGAATATCATAAATGTGGTAAAAAACTAATCAAGAAGATAGGAATTAGGGATCAAATACTCGGAACAAACAACATGCAATCAAGTTGGTGAGCATTAAGAGCTTAAAAATTAGAATGTGTCATAGAGTAAAAATGATATCATCTTACAAATGTATAAACATATAAAACATCTAGGTCTGTGATTAAGAACTGTAGAACCACTGAAGGTGGTTTATCACAAGTACTAAGGTATAGATGGCCATTTCCCAATATTGGAAACAAAAATATCTGTCACTCAGTTTCTTACAGATACCAGATGGCAAAGTGCTGCCATCAGTATGGCCTCATGGATCAGTTACACCTATTGTGGTTGAGAAAATAGTGACAACAACAGTGCAAACCAGGACTCTTGTCTCCCGAGAGCTTCCCCAAGGACGGCAGCTACATTTTCCTTCAGGAAGCCCAACCAGCCTAGCATCAGGAGGGTCCTCTGTATTGTGAGTTCGAGGAGGGGGCTTGAATGGGTCACTTGGCAGCTTGTGCCATGCAGCAGATTTGCAATGGAGGATTTATGCAAATAGCAAATAGCACTCCTATTTCTACCCTGGCTACATAGCCTCCAATCTGGACATATACCAATTCCAGGGAAGCCCCCACGTTTTCTTTTATTAAAGTCCCAGTGTGTATAGCCTAAGCCAACATCCAGTGCTCAAAGACTTTATTAGAAAACAAATCAAGCCTGGTGTCAGTGGCTCACACTTGTAATTCTAGCTACTCAGGAAGATGAGATCTGAGATCTCCATTCAAAGCCAGCCTGGGCAGGAAAGTTCTTGAGACTCTTATTTCACTTTAACCACCAGAAAACTGGAACTGGCACTGTGGCTCAAGTGGTAAAGTGTTCACCTTGAACTGAAGAGCTCAGGGACAGTGCTCAGGCCCAGAGTTCAAGACCCATGACTAACAAAACAACACCAACAACAAAACAAACAAAAAATCAATTCAGGATTAGATATATGTTTGAACTAATGATAATAAATTCACTGTAGTTCAGATTTTTAAGTTCTTAATAAATTTAAATAAATCAATTGTAGACTTACTATATGTGAATCACTGTTGTAGATCTTCTAAGTTTTGTTTATGTCTCCAGTTTATTGTAGATTTTTGTCCCCCTAATAACGAGTATCAGGCTTATCATCTCAGAAATGCTACCCAGGCTAGGCCAAAGCTCAACCACTAATGGAGTCACAGCCACATACTAAATTTTTATTTCAATTAAATTACATTCATTTATTGACAGCCAGAAGTATTCAGGTGTGAATTTTAATGAGTCAGTTTATTGATGTATCATTGTTAAAATCTTCCTATCTCTGATAATCATACACATTTGTCATTATCAGCATATGTATATGCACATTTCTGAATGTAAATAAACCATTTGTGGGAAGAACAATTTTCCTAATTAAAAACAAAAGTACACTTAAACACTCAAGTCAAACAAGTTAAACAGCAGTTTGTTTGTTTGTTTGTTTTTCTGTATCTGGGCCATAGTAAACACTTAAATAAATCTAAGGCTTGTTTTAGGCTCTAGGTTTTGTTTTCCTTTTTTTTTCTTTTTTTCACCCTATAACGTGTTAAGCATCAAGTGTTCTTTATACATTTTGGTCCTTCAGTTTTAATTCTTTCCCTTGATAATTTTCAATATCTGACTCCCTGTTTGCTTTCTCTCTGTGCTCTTTCCTGCTTTCTCATATATTTCTTTTTCTTTCTGTACATATGTGAAGGCTCATATATATATATGTGCATGTGTGTGTGTATATATATATATATATATGAAAGCTTATATATACATAAATATATACATGAAATCTCATGTGTGTGTGGGGGTTTGCTTGCTTATATCCTATTCACCCCTAATAAAGTAACCACCTCTCCCTTGCTTCTAGGAAATGCAACCCATGAGTTGTAGCCCAGCTCTATGCCTTTGGCACTGACTTGCTTCAAACTGCTCCCAATCTAAGACTCACTCCCTGGGCTCCAGTCTGTCTGGGGGCAGAGGTAATCTGACAAGAATAATTTAATAGCCAGAGGCAGCCTGTATACCAAGCACATAGTTGCCAGGACAGCAGAAATGCTAAGTTTACCGTAAGGGATGAGCAGCTTTTGGAAAGTGTCTAGCTGTGGGGAATTAAAGCTTCCAGATGGCAGAAGAGCTCTGCTCTGTGTACAGGCATCCACTCTGCAATTCTTCACTGCGTAGCCCTTTCTGAGCACTTCTAACCTGCCATATAAACAGCAGTCTTCTATTCTTCCCCTTCCTTTCCACTTCTTTTCTGACCTCAGAGAATGGGTGGAGGCTTTTTTTTTTTACTGTTTTTTTTTTCAGTGCAAATTGCAGGTGCCAAATAACTTTTAAGTACTATATATAGTTTAGGAAGTAAAGAAATATATTCAAAAGACAACTCTATTCATTCTCTCATAAACCTTCTGCAACTGTGGGCAATAAATACACCTGTCCAGCTTCAGGAGCTTTTCTGAAACATTCATTGCATACAGTTTTCTTTGGGAACAAGTTACAGTGCCTCAATTTAATAAATAGATCCAGTAAATGCACTACAAATCCTGATTCATATTCTATCTAAGGATATTAGACTCTTGGCAACTTGAAGCAACACCAGATTCAGAATAGCTCACATGGTTCTAGGCAATAAGTACAAAAAAGAAGTATCAGAGATCACCCTTTATTTCTTCATGTAAGATTGCAATGAAATTGTCATGGAGCCTAGAAAGAATGGCAAAATGAAATATTTTCTTCCTAAACAAAACCACATAAAGATAACATGTTTTAAACATCCCAGTAACCAGCCAGTTATTTCAGGACATGTTTTTGAATAAATATCATCTTCTCAATGAACTGTGATACTCTCAATCATGTAACAGTTTTTTTTTTCCCAGTCCTGGGGCTTGAACACTAGGCCTTAGCCCTGTCCCTGTATCTTTTTGTGATCAATGTTAATGCTCTATCACTACAGCCACAGCACCACTTCCAGGCTCCCAGAGTTTGCTGCCCAGGCTGGCTTCCAATTGTGATCCTCAGATGTCAGCTTCCTGAATAGCTAGGATTACAAGTGTGAGTCACTGGAGCCCAGCTCACATAAAAATTTTTATAAGATGAGTGGATTTGTTCTTGGTTCCTTTATGGATATCAAGTGCTTTAATTACTAAAACTCATAACTAGCCTTGGAATCTGACAAAAGAATTAAAATATTTTATTCAGAAAAATTATTTACTCACGATCATTTACTTTTGTGTGAAATTTACATATAGGTTCTTAACATTTTCGGGTGTTCTAGGCATTTTATTGAAGGAATAACTCCAAGTATGTGTAGTCACAGATACTTTGAAAAAAAACTTAAGTATTTACAAATCCAATCTGTGGAAGATTTAATTCTCATACATTATTATTTGATTTTAATGAAATACTGTCAATTACTAGTGCAAAAATGATCAATTTTCAAGATTTGAACTTCCTCTTGTTCATTTGCTCACCTTAGGCTAACTTTGTAAGATTTTATTCTGTGAATTTGAATTTTTTTTCTCCTTTGTCAATGTGTATATATTTAATGTTTGCAATTTAATTATTTAATTGCACTATTGGGACAATATATAATGAACCAATGAAACAAAACATTCATATCAATCTTTTGAGTTGTTGCAATGCTGGGCTGAGTTTTATCATTCAGGGCAGATGCCCTACTATTAGTAGTGCTGATTAATTAGGGAGAAGAGTCTCTTGGATGTGTCTGCTTGCAGGGGCTTCCTAAATTTCTTAGATCTCAGCCACCTGACTATCGAGGTTTACAGATGTGAGTCCATGGAGCCTGGAAAACATCTGCATGTGACTTAACTTTAAATAGAACTATGTGTTGTATGTTACCAGTGATAGGTCTGTGTTCATTAGATGGCCTTAATTATTTTAATGAAGTACCTTGGGATTCCAGTTAGCTAAGAAGCTTTCTAATATGGTAAAGGTGTGCTGAATTATAGTAAATGCTTAGATTGAGATCAACATGGAGATATTTTAAATTTAAAGCATTCTCCTGTTCAAAAAGCAATAGGACTTTCCTCTTCAGCAGCACAATTTTCTGACTTAATTTTTACAATATCTGTATTGGATTAATTAATAGAATTTTGATAATTTTTCTTTCTAACTAGTGCAGAAAATCAAGGACAAATTGGTCTCTAATGAACATCAGCTCTGTTCACCCATTACAATGAGAAAAACCTATCCTATAAATCACCTTACCCATCTCAAAGCTTGGAAAGTACATGAAAGCTGTGTTCAGAAAACCTTATCTGACATCCTGTCTATACCATCAGCCAAGGGAATTTCTCTGTCAAATCTCTGTAAAAAGTAAGATATTACATTCCTGATGGTGGAATTCCAAAAAAGAATTGTTGAGCATAGTTTCACTCAGCATAAAGTAAAAACAACATAAAAGTTTTCAGTGTCTGAGAACAAAGCATCCCTGAAAGAAAAGATTGCTATATGATTTAAAGTTGCAGAATGAACTTGAGAATATATATTTTATATTTATTTTGCAATTGTTCTTCTATACTCTGCCAGCCAAGCTTGAGCAGTGGGAGAGAATATTCTTGCTTTATTAATCAGAACTAATTTTCTTTTTCTTTCCCCAGTGACCTTCTGTATATTTTATTTATGTACAAATAAGTAAATATATTTTTACATAAATATAAACACATTTGTAAACTAATGTGATTTTATATAAATACATATTCACAGAACCAAATAACATTAACATTTCCCTAACTCTTACTGTTTTAGAACCAAAAATTTGATTGGCTACAATATAGACATTCCAACACAAAAACTACCAAAATCCAGGGTGCTAACAATGTATGTTCTCTGAATTATTATTTTGTTGTCATTGTTTTCTACACTTGAAAACAGAAATGTGCAGAGAATTGCATAATAACAGAAGATATCCTGCAGCCTACTAATACACTTAAACAATGTTCAGTTTGAAAAAACTAGTTTTCAGTTTGTCAATCTTAATGGAACAGAATTGTCAGAGATAATTAGTATCACCAAACCATATCTCTGTTCATCCTTCTGGAGTGTTAGTAACTGAATTTTAATTAGGCATACAGAATTATTATACAGAATTAAAGTGAACAACTCTTGAAAGCTCAAAAAATGTACACAACTGCATGCATAAAACAAATATAGCAAGTATATTCTGTTTTTCAGTGTCTGACTTTTTTTAGTTTCATGAAAAATAACTGAAAATCATCTATATTTCTGTATATCATTGTTATATAACATGCTGGGATTTTTTTGAAATATAATTTTGTTGATACTATTAAGGAGTTGTGCAGAAGGGTTACAATTCCCTAAGTCAAAAGGGATTTAAAAAAAACCTTGTTTCCTTTTATTTTACTGTAGGTGTTATGTTTGCAATTTTAAGTGCTTGATTAGACTTTACTTTTGGCTTACACTAATTATGTCTAAATTGTGCTTCTGTTTAGGGTTTCATAATGTTGTTTGTCTTCAGGCATTTGTCCAAAATTTTTATAAAGTTTAATTTTCATGTTAATTGTTGTGGGAACACTCCTTTTCCTTTCCTGTTTCATTTGTCTCTTTGTAGCTACCTCTATTTATCTTATAGTTTGGGATTTACTTACTATTAATCTCCGGGGTTGCCATTTTACAACATACCTTTAAAACTCTGATCATCCTCCTGCTTTAGAGTTAGTTATAGGACAATCAAAAGTCTATCATAGCCATCCAATCAGTGAAATGACATCGTATCACATTTAGAATGTTATACCAACCTTCTATTTAAAGAGATCAAAATAAGCACTGTGCAAAGGGTCATTGGAATAAACATTTCTTTAGGTGTCCTTTGCACAAGAAAATCCTCTTCCTTCTCTGGAATCTGTAGCATGATCCTCTTCTCCAGCATACCAACTACTTCCAGCTTAACTAATTTACTTCACCGTATTGCTCTGTGCAACTTTCAGAAGCCTCACCTCAGCAAATGGTATCTTCTGTCTTTCACAGTGCACGGAATTATCATTTATAGAAATGATTCTGCACGTATACTTTGCTGTTTCAATTTTTTACCAGAAACTTAGTCCAGGATGGTTAGGTAAAAAATATAGGATTCTATTTGAAATATAGCTAAAGTAAATATGGCTGGGATTGTAGCTTAAGTGATAGCATCCCTCTAGAACAAGCGAAAGTACAACTAACAATAACCAAAACTGGTCTATTTTATTTAAACTCATGTCATATGAACTTTTTAATCTTAAAAAAATTCTTAAATTTGAATTCCTGGATAGGCAAGAATAAAACCTTGTAAAGGAGAAGCAATTAAACATTGATATGCTCTAACCTTATAATATTATTCTTATGAAAATACCATTATCACTGTAAAATTCATTTTTTAAATTGGAAGTACAGATTTGCTCTTTTCTGACTTTTCACTGTCCTAGATACATCCCTGTACCTCTTGAACAGCAACACCTTCTCCTTCCCCCCCCCCACTTCCTCCACTACCCTTCCCCACCACTTCTTGCCCTCCCTACATACGTGGGTATTTTTTTGGTCATTCGGTCCCAACCTGTGCTATGTCATGATTGATGGCCCCGAAATGTTGTTAGAATCATTCTGAGAAAAGCTATGTTTTCATTTACACTGTAGTAACTTGAATGCCAAAGTTCATTCTCATGTCAGGAATGCTGAAACTCAATGCGATCAACCACCTGAGTGAAAAGAAAAAGGCGGAAAAAGACAATTTAGGCAGAAATTTCTCACTCCCTCAGTATCTATGATATTTGTGATCAAATTTCTTGGTGGAAACCCCAACTTTGTAATCAGTGGCTATAAATCTCACAATGAACTCATCAAAGCTACTTTCATGAGTAACTTATACTATCCCTGCTCCCTGTGTGTTCTGAGCAAGCGCTCTGTGCACCTCTGCAGCTGTCCTTTTATGGTTGGTGCTGCTGTCTCTGGTAGCTTGGCAGCCAACTCCATTACAGTGGAGGGTCCTACCACCATTGTCTCTTTCCAGTATTTCTATTGTCCTGCCCTCCTGCCCTGTGAGTGATAACAATCCAGACTAGACTAGGAGGAAGGGAAGAACGTAGGCACAATATGCAGTGGGTATCCCATGAGAAACTAGGAAGACTGAAGAGTGGGAGGGGATTGGGAGGGATTGGGGAGGGTGATGAAAGGACTGACATCTCTGAAGATCCGTTGTACTTATAGAGTGACTTATTGAGTAATAATCCCTTTGTGCAACTACTCAATGATAATAAAACTATATGCAGAAGGTTTTATTCTCGTATAGAAGTAATTAAGATTAAAGAATTTTAATTAGATTAAGAACTTCATGTGACATAATTAAAAACCGAACTTGTGTTTTGATTATTTTTAGCTGCACTAGGATTTGTACTAGGCCTTGTGTTTGCTAGGCAGGAACTCTATCACTTAAGTTACAATTCCAGCCATTTTTGCTTTAGGTACTTAAAGACAACAAAAAACATAACTTTGTGTTAAAAAGTAGGCAAGGAAAGACCATTGAGCTTAATCTTGCAACCTCAGGTGTGAAACCCACCAGACAATAGAGTGAAGCTTGCTGACCAAGCCCCAAAGGGGGTGTGGCCACGGTCACCAGCCAGCTTATCTGTTTTATATAGTCTGTTGTTGTTATTCTCTAGTCATTTTGCATGTACAAGTATTAGGTAAAAAAATTACCAATTAATTATAACTAAAATGTGCTCAAATTTCCTGATATTTAATATATTTTCCTGGTTGCTCTCCCTCTATTGTAAAAATGAAGTTGTTAAAATTTTCAGTTCCAAATTTGACATACATTAATTCTGTAGATTTCACGCTACACATTTTCTAGCACATGCTCATGACTGGTATACTTCTTGGTTTGTTAAATATCCATTTTATCAAATCTGTATTATTCTTATAGTAAAATATTGAAACAGTATTTATTATCCTTTATCTACTATTTATTATTCTATGTTTCTTTATTGAATCTTAGTCCCTCTGTATTTTTCCTGATATGTCTCCTTGCAGTTAATTTAATAATGTAATGGAATTATGAACCTATCTGGAGCTGAGCCACTCATTAAGTCTCAGACCTCACAACCTCATTCTAGCTAAAAATGCCACCCAAGAAGAGCTGTGGTGAAATGTGTCCCTAAGCAAGGTTTAGAGGTAGAAATCTGATTGAAGAGGACAAGAGGGTATTTTTATTAATGCTGTACTTTATAGCAATAAAATTTTGATTGATCTTGAAAAGATCAATCATTATTTTAGTACCATTATCCTAAGCTCCAACCACATTAGTACTGTGCTATTTGTTCAAACACTATTGCTTCCCTTAGTCACAGCTAAAGCAGACATAATGGAAATGTAGGCATAACTTGGAAATAATTCACCTCAGAAAGGAAGAAATTATCAAGTTAGTACACCTACACAATCTCAATGACTTCCATCTAAGTACAACCTTGAATAACCTTTACGGTTTGGTAAAATATAGAAATCTGTACAATATAAGGCATTTTGTGTCTTTGTAAAGTGAGCATTTTTAAAGTGAGCATTTCAAAAATAATTATAAACAATATATTTCCCTACTGAATCAAACTAAATTTTGTATTATTTATTTTTGTAGATGTCAGACTGTCAGTATACACATTTTACCATATCTATTGTATAAGAATATTTAATTTAGAAAAGCACACATCAGAATCACTGCAGATATCTCCACACAAAACCTCAATGCAAGGAGAGCATGGAATGGTATAATCCAAGCACAAAGATCAACAACTGCTACCAGTGAAGTTATCATTTACATTAGATGGTGAAACCAAAATCTTCCATGAGGAACAAAGATTAGAGGAATTCATGATCACTAAACCAACATTATAAAGAATTCTAAAGGGAGGAATATTATCTGAAGAAAACAATCAAAATCTAAGAAACACATCAGACAAAAATCACTAGAATATCTAGTAAGTAAACACAGGAAGAAGAAAAACACAAAATATGTTATCCAAAAATGGCAGGAAAAAAATGACACATCTCTCTATAATAATCTTAAACATTAATGGATTCAATTCTCTAATCAAAGGAAGAAGAATAGCAGATTGGATCAAAAAATAAGGTCCATCCATTGTTTGCATTCTGTTTTGGGTTATGTTTGAATTGATTAAAGCTTCCACTAATTATGATGTCACTAATTATGCATGTCACATTTACTGAATAAATAAAAGATACTAATCTCTGAAATTAGATAAAAGAATTCAGATACAGATATTCAAACAAATTACCATACATTTAAATATGAAGAACTATCAAGAATGCCATAAAAAGCTGGGTACCAGTGGCTCACACCTGTAATTCTAGCTACTCAGGAGGCTGAGGTCTGAGGATCAGGATTCAAAGCCAGTTCTGGCAAGAAAGTCCTTGAGACTCCTATCTCCAATGAACCACCAGAAAACTGGAAGTGGTGCTGTAGCTCAAGTGGTAAAGCACTTGCCTTGAGCTGAAGAGCACGGGGACAGCACCCAAGCTCAGAGTTCAAGCCCCACAACCAACTTTAAAAAAAAAAGAGAATACCATAAAAACTGACAAACTAACTTATAATAGAAAATAGTCCTATTTTTCAAAAAAAAGAAGCAGTATAATACAAAGCATAGGACCTTTTATCCTCCACCACACTGCTTAAAAAAAAAAGTATGTTGTTTTAAGTTACTGAGCTTGTTGTCATTGTCATAAGAAATTTATAAGAGTTATCTTACATGCTATCTTCCAAACTGTTTGATAGTTCTGAAATCAATACAATTAGAAAATCATTTTTTAAACTTTAAGAAAACCCTGATGCATTTATTAGGCTACAGTCATTCAAGGGTCTTTCTGACCCTGAACAGGGACTTTGATTCCTTGATCTTATCTCCTGTTTAGTTCCTGCCCCCCACCACCCCAGGATTAAAACCTCAATCAGATACCAAGCCTGGTAGAAGGAAAGAAAGAAAAAACGAAAGAACGAAAGAAGGAAAGAAAGGAAGGGAGGAAGCAGTAAAAAAGCTTACATGATTTTTTAAAGATACCAGGTTTACTAAATTAGACTTTATGTTCAGTAGCTACATCTATTTCAAACTATGAAAATAGCGCATTTTTCTCCTGTTGTTGTTCTGATCCTATTAAAAGCTGCTATGACTTGTTTTATGTAATCTTTACTATTTGTGGCTCATAAAAGAAATTCCTGAGGGGAGCTAAGGGTGTAAGGCCACACACTAAAGATGGTAAAATGAGTATAAAGAATGCTTGTTTAATTTTCAACAGTGTAAGTGTGAAATATACCCTCTTTCCCTGGGGTTTATCATTTATCTCAGAAATATTTATGACAGAGGCAAGAATAAAATTAAACTGGCTATAACTGATGGAAAATTAAAGTTCTTCAGGAAATCATGTTTAATTCTGAAGCCAAAAGACTCAATATGAAAGAAATAAAGGATTATTAAGAATGAGGAGGAGAAAAAAAGCTTATAAAACAGTAATAAAGCAGTAAACATGATCAAAGTACTATATATGCCTTCAGGACAACATCCTGAAACCCTTTAATTATAATAAATTAAATAAATATTAAAATAATGCTTTCACAAACACTTATTGTTAGGCATAGAACTACATTTAAATCCAACAATGCAAAGTAATAGAGAAATTAGTTGGCTGCCACTTTATTTTATTTAAAGAATACAAATGGAGAAATAGGAATTCATATTCATGGTGCACTTGATCAAAACGTTAACCTTATTTTTGGGAGAATTACCAGAACACTTCAGAAAGAAAAGAATTATAAAGTAACTTCTTACATGCACCCACACAAATTGCAATGACTTACACCCAAATACACCCTTGAATAACCCTGAAGATTTGATAAAAACCTGAAAATCTTTAGAATAGGAGACATTGTGTGTCTTTTTAAAGTTTCTCTAACATCAACTGGGTAAAAGAAAGAAGCAGAGAAATATTTTCAGGCCAGTGTAAGAAAGTGCTCTGTACATCTGAGCAGATGTACAACGAGCTTTTCTGGAAATTAATGACTTTTCTAAAGTGAAAAACAATCTATCAACTGTGCAGCTACCTTCTGATTCACAAATGTGGGTGGACTGCAGGTGGAGTAAATACTGATTTCACATTTGCAAGGTTTGGATTAGGAAAAAATGGAAAATTACATCTTGGATTGAATTTAGTACTACTTGTTAGTTTTCACTCACATTTCAAAGTGTAGAACTTGGAACTGGTGGTAAAGTAAAATATAATTTTCCTTACTTCCTATCCTCCGTTCTTCCTGCTAAATGAGTAATTAAATTTTCAAACTGCCTGTGTCATTGAAGTAGCCAGGATAAAGAAGGAACTTGGTGAACCTACGTCTCATTCTGCACTTTACACAATCTTCTGATGCTACTGTTTTTTACTTTGTTTTGCAGTTTCTAATTCTACTGGGTTCTGGCTGCCTCATTGTATTTCCAGCCATAGCCTTAGGTTGGTGAGGTCACCCATAGCTGGTTTATGTTTCTCTCAGAGAGATAAGATGCTTTGGGATTTATTATTAGGAAACCTTTGAGGACTCCAAAATTCTTTGTGTAGCTTCAAAGATCAAATATCTAGCCATCTCACTGACTCACTGAATTTCTGGTTTCCTTGAGAATTCACAGGGCTGGCTTTCAATTGTTCTGACAGTAAGCCGGTCGTGGGGAATTCTCTAAATATTTAGCCACCCAAACTTTTTATTTGGCAAAGAAAGTATATTAGAATCTTTAAGGCAATCTGAATTTTCTATATATTTACATCTTCCTCCTAGGGATATTATTCTATAGCTAACTTGAGTACTTAGTACTTTATTTAGTACTTAGACTTCCCTGTAGGGTGTTACTCACACTGGTTCAGAATGGATTTCAATAGCATATTTTTTAAGTGTTACAGGAATATATATATATACATATATATATACATACAGACTATATATATTTATATCTGTATTTATTTATATATATTTATATATGTAAATGTATTTATATTTGTATTTATATATGTAAATGTATGTATTTATATATGTAAATATCATATAGAAATATAATAAATAAATATGTTATATAAATATATAATACATAATACATATAATAAATGTGTATATATGCCAATTAATTTCTGTTACATTCTCTTTGCTATTTTAGTAGATTGAATGGTTGTCCCAAAGAAATCTCCTTATTTTATTCCCTGAAATGTATGATTTTATCATATGTGGAAAAAGCATTTCCATAGATGTGATTGTTTTAAAAACACTGAGATGAGAAGTCTCTTCTAAGTTTCATGCATCTTTGAATCCCCTACAGTATTCTAGAAGCAATAGACAGATGGGTAGTACACAGAAGCATGCACAACAGAAACTCATTCCACAGTGCATGAGGAAGTTAGGAGTGACAAGAGCTACTTGCACAGAAAGGCCAGGGACCAATAGAAGCTGAAAGAGACAATGAACTAGTTCTGAAAGGAATTAGAGGAAAAATGGACAAAATATATAAAATTTCAGACATCTGACATCTTGAATTCTGGAAAAGCAGGTTTTATTTTTAAAAAACTCTATTGGAGTTGTATATATTAAAGCTGTACGAGAAAAATAATGCAATGCTAGTTTTTTTTTAATCAAGGATTAACTGTTGACCCTGCATGAAATCTACAAAAGATAAATTTTTCAGATAAAATTGAATGTGTATCTATGACAAGTCCTCAGATTTTGCAAATGAAAGCTTTGTTGCAAAGATTGTATATTCTGTTATAAATCTGAATGTACATTTAGGAATTCTCACTGCTTTAGACCATCTAGTAACTAGAGTAACAGCTTGTCAAATCTGCCCAAGCCTTGATCTCTAGAATTTATAAACATGTACATTTCATGACAAAACAGAATTCAGGTATCAGATGAAATTAAGGTTGATAACCAATTGTCTTTACATATGTAAGACCATGTGAACAATGTAATAAAAGGGGTTCTTAGAGGTGGAAAATAAACACAAAGGAATTATATCTAGGTTGTATGTTGAACACTTAACTAACCATTGCCTGGTTTGAAGAGGGGAAAGTAACCTGAACAAAAGAATATAGGTAGTTCTTAGAAGCTGTAAAAGATATTAATGCAGAGAGAGAGAGAGAGAGAGAGAGACAAAGAGACAGAGAGAGACAGAGAGAAGGGGGAAAGGAAAGGGTAGGGTAGGGCAGGGCAGGGCAGGGCAGGGACCGAAAGGGAAGGGAAGGAAGAGAAAAGAGCAGGAGGGAAGGGAAGGGAAAAAGAAAGGAAAAGTAACAGAGATAGAACGACAGAGGAATGTGCTTGCATGTAGAGTGTCCACATGTAGTGTTGCTGTGGTACCGTCTCGATTTTAACATACAGAGACCAGTTTCAAATGCAGATACTCCAGATGTAAATGCTTACAAATTTGTGAACTTTTTAGCCGCCCAGTTTGTGGTAATGTTAGAGCAGCATTGGAAAACTTCATTAAGATCTTATTAATAATTAGACTTTTACAAAGGTACAGATAACTTGAGAGTGAGTGAGTGAGTGTGTGTGTGTGTGTGTGTGTATGAGAGAGAGAGAGAGAGAGAATCTCAAATGCTAAGGACTTGAAAATACTTTGGCTTCAAAGACCATAGTCTCTATTATCAAGTTAGAAACTTATTCAGTAAGTCAGATTCTGTGCCTTGGTTTCCCTTCACTCTCACTTAAAGGAAATAGTTGCAGAAATCAATAAGTTCCTTACAAATTGGTAACTAAATAGATTTGGTAGGAAGAACTGAAGAACAGTGATTGAACTTCTCCCCATTTTCTACTTTTCAATAAAAAAGATTTCTCAGTCCTCAGCTCTTCTCCTTACTCACAGCATGTATCCATGCTTCTACTCTGCTAGGATGGTGATTTCCACTCTTTATTGGCTACTTTTGAAGTGATTAGCTTTGTTCTCTGAAAGATTCTCCTTCAGTTAAGCCAAATGCAGGGAAGTTGAGCTACCTCTAAAAAGAAATGAATGCAATTAAATAATGTTGATTAAAATCAGGATGCAATTTAGTCTGCTTTTCAATTTCAAGTCCATTTCTCACACTGCACACCAGGAGGATTAGACAAATAATTCTTAAGAAGCTAGAAAAATTTCTTAACATCTACTCAAGTCTCCTTCTTATTTTCTCTGGGCCTTCTGTGAGTTACCTGCTTGTTTAGTTTTGACACAGATGACTAGGAATTATTTTTTAGGTACTATTCTGTTAACATCATTCATGTTCATCCAACAAAAGAGAAGAAGGGATTTTGCAGTACTTTAAACCATAAGGAAAAATGTTCTCCATTAAATGTCAGGACTCTAAGAATCTGTAAGTAAATTATAGATGGATACACACACATGCATGTATACATATTTACATACACAGGTATAATCCTAAATGAGTATTATCTTTTCATCAGAATGGAGATCATATACAAGGAGTTTTTATGACAATATGTGCAAAAGAATCCTTTTTTTCTTTTGATAAGAAAGACATTAGTATAGATGATTTTAATGGTTTTATATTACTTTATTTTTTGCATATGGCCATGAATATTAATAATTTTATTATTTATAAGCTTAAAAATTCAGTAGGCTTTTTTAGATCAGTATAGATAGATTAGATAGTGAGTACTAAACTATTGTAAATTGAAGGAAGAGATGGGAGAGAATGATGAAAAAGATATTAATTGGGATTTATTGTCTTTATTAACTGCTTTGTTGGATTTTTTTTATTAAAAAATGTCAAAAATGGAGGGATTCCAGTTATATAAGTCACTCCTTCCCTCCCATCCACAAGTTGTATAGTTCATTTTCAACATAGTGTCTACTGAGTACACTGCTGCATTTCCTTTTATTCTCTCTATCTCTATTTTTTTATTGTGAGAATATTGTACAGAGGAGTTACAATTACATTGGCAAGATGATGAGTATATTTCTTTTTTTCTTTTTCTTGTCAGTCGTGGGGCCTGAACTCTGGGCCTGGGAGCTGTCCCTCAGCTCTTCAGCTCAAGGCTAGGGCTCTACCACTTGAGCCGCAGCACCACTTCTGGCCGTTTCTGCTTATGTGGTGCTGAGGAATCGAACCCAGAGCCTCATGCATGCAAGGCAAGCACTTTACCACTGAGCCACCTTCCCAGCCCAAACGAGTACATTTCTTATCAAGCATTACTGCCTCCTCTTTGTTTCCCCTTCCCATCCCTTCCCATCTCCCCTGCTTTCCCAACCCGATCTTCCCCCCATCCCCCACCAAAATTGTAAAGTTCATTTTTCGACATAACGACTTGTACATCTCATTGTTGCAATGGGTCCACCTGTATCCCTAGTTAAACGAATTGTTTTTGTTTCTCCCTTACATTCCAGAAGACATATAGATAAATACAAAGACAAAAAGAATAGAAAACAAAAGCAGCCTAAAAGAAAAACTTCTTATTTCCATTTCCTGGAGTTCATTTTGATAATATTATTTTGTTTGATCAGATGCACATAGGCATTGTGCCTTTTAGTTCCTCTCCTCAGAGCATCCTCCTTTGGTCTCATTTTGTGTGTGAAATCAAGAGTCCTATATATAGTTTATTATGTCCCAGTGTATTTTAGATCTAGCTTCCTCATATGAGAGAAAATATATGCCATGTGTCTCCCTGAGCATGGCTTACCTCACTTACCGTGATTTAATTTAGGTCCATCCATTTCCCTGAAAAATGACATAATATTCTTTCTAATGGCTGTGAAAAAATGCATTGTGTATAGGTACCACATTCTTTTTTTGGATCTATTAATCTCTTAGAGAGCATCCAGGCTGTTTCCACAACTTGGCTATTGTGAGTAGTACCACAGGAAACATGGTTATGCTACTGGTTTTATTAAAGAAAATATAATTACTTAAAGAAAATTTGAAAAGTATTTCAAAAAGGACAGTTCTAATACCTTAGTCTCACCTGTGAGACTAAAGACTGAAAACTTCCTCAAATTTTGATTATAGTGCTAGAATTCATTAAGTTTTTGCCAAAGCTGATTCAATTAATTTCTAAACTCCTGACATAATGTAACTACAATATATAAATACATATATATTTGTTTATAATTGCACATATTTATAATCACATATATATGACAATTTCAATCTATATTTGCATTGTATATAAGATAAATGTTAACGTTATTCCAGTTCTATTGTACAATGTCCAGGGCATCTTTTGACAAATCTCCCAAAGCCTATTACTATTATAGTCTAAAAGTTTTGTAAGTAAAAATAGGGCAGATTGCTATTTAATATTTCATGAGTCACTGTAGGAATGCAGCTTGACATGACCAGAGAAATCTTGGTCATAACTGCCATTTTCTCTGCCAGGTTATTCTGGCAGTCATCCTAAGTCCAATGGAGAGAAGTTATTAAGAAAGTCATCCAACCATATTATGCCCGACTAAGCCTTCTCTTTCCTTCCCAACCCCTTTCCAATCCTTCCTTCTCCTCCCTCCCCTCTCTTTTTCTCTTCCTCTTTTTTCTTTTCATTATCTTTTCTTTTATTCTTTTCTTTCTTTCTTTTTCTGTCTTCTCTCTCTGTCCCTTCCTTCCTTCCTTCTTTCCTTCCTTCCCTCCTTCCTTCTCCTGTCTCTCCCTCCTTCTTTCTTTTACAATGATGGATTTTAAACTCAAGGCCTTGTTCTTTTTAGGAAGATGCTCTAAAATCTGGTGTGCACCTCCATGCCTCCAGTCTTTTTCACTTTAGTTATTTGAGAATAAAGTCACCACATATTTTGTTGATACTGGGTTTGGACCACAGTTTTACCTATGTCACCTCCATATATGGGCTTATAGCTCTTCTTTTATCATGACAGGTGCATTTACTGACAGGGAGTTTTGCTCATTTTTGTGCTGACAATGACCTTGAACTGTAAACCTGTAACTCATAAGCAGCTGGAATTTCAGACATTGCTACCACACCTGGCTTTTAACTCTTTCTTGAGTAATATTGACCTTTATATAGTTTCTGGAAAAAAAATCACATGCATTCCACTTTGCCAAAGCAGTCATCTGGATAGTAGTATTTAAATTCTTCTTGCCTTAGGGTGAGGGTATCAAACATTCTTGCTGCTACCAATTGCCCAGTAAGTTGTGTTTTGTGCAATCCTGAGTCCGCTTGCTTCTTTCTTTGGTTTCCTGATAATGCGTGTATGTATTGGCTAATTCTCATGCACCTGGCTGATGTTTTGCAAATGTGCACTAAGTCAGTCTACATAGTGCAATGTTCAATATCTTGTCCTGCGTACTTTTACAGGGCTACATCATGTTACTCCAAATATTGTAAAGGAAGCAGACAGTGGGGTGAAACCCCACTCAGCCTCTCTTACAGCTTAATGGAAACACTTGTCAAAAAGACATTGTGCGAACATATTTATTTATTGGAAGCACTCTAGTTTGATTTTTAACCCCGTAAGCTGAAGGCTCTCAATATCCATCAAATAAGCAAGATAAACATAAAATGTTATATAAATGGGAGAAAATTAAATGAAAAGAAAATAGCAGTAGGTTTTTGTAAATTCTAAGTTTCATTCTTTCAATTTTCTTCCCTAATGTGACTGACAGAAACATATTTCAAAAATTTCTGCCAGAATATGAAACTTAATCTAACAATAGCCTCTGTTTTTTTTTTGAGACAAAGTTTTGCTACATATCCCAGATAAGCCCTGAACTTATGATCCTCCTTCCTTAGCTCTCCAAATGCTGAAATTACAGATGTGAGCCACTGCACTTGGCTTATAGGCTTCTGATAAAACTTCTAAGAATTGTAGCTCAAGGTCATGCCTAATGAACATGCATTTAATATATGTAGCAGTTGGTTATCACTAATACCATTTTATTGAATTACAAAATGACTAAATAGGCTTCGACATAGACAGAGCATGAGGAGATTTCAGCTCAGCCAATGCATGCCAATCGAGGAGCTTCTATTAAGGCCCTGTTGAAACAAATCTGAATTTAATTTGAACTCCACAGGAAGCGTGCACTTTGCACCCCAACTGCTGCTTCTGCCTTCTTACCAAGGGGTGGGCTTTTTATCCACCAACTGCTCTGCCACAAAACAGCCACATGGACTACATTTTGTCTTTTCACTTCTGTGCTTTCCACAATCAAGGCTTCTGACCTAACATTTCTTCAGCAATATTACACAGAAAGAATAAGTATCAGACTTCCTCACGTCTGGACTCTGCTTAGATCAATTAAGAAGAATGATGGGGTAATCCATCTTTGTGTACCACTTGGCATACTAGGAAATGCACACAGAAGTAGGGACCATTGCTGCTTGTCCCAGCTTTATTGTAAGTACTTTTGAATTAATGAATCTGATTTTCCAAAGAATATTCTTTCCTTTAATCATGTTCTACAATCCATAGCAAAAAATCATTTCTGATGTGAGGCCAGTGGCAGATCACATGTGTTGTACAAGCAGAACCAATTGCTTAAAAGTATGATAACATTCTTTCTTGTATTCTTTCCCATGTTTTCCATTTTCTTTTTAGACAAGCTCTTGCTATAGAGTTTATAGACTGAAATCAAACTCTCAATCTTCTAGCCTTTATTTCCTGATCACTTTTACTGAAATAGAAAAAAGAAAATTGCCATGTTTATATCTGTTTATTTCAGGTGGCATTTAAGGCATTATTTCAACAAAATTCCTCTTGGATATGAAACATTCTATATCCTGAGCTCAATTCTCTCATCCCATTTTTGAAAATTGAGAATTGAGAATTTTCAAAAATGGTATGAGAGAATTGAGGTCAACTATATTATACCAAAAAGATGATGGGTCAAAAATTACCATTAATGTGTTGTTCTCTTCACAACTACTCTTATTTGTTTCCTAAATTTTTTGTTGTCAAATTGGAATGCTACAGAAAAGAATGGCATATAGTTATCACATAAAAATGATCTAAAAGTTGTTATTTTCCCTAGAGAAATTTTTCAAATTGCTTCAGTGATTTTATCTTGATTATGCACAATAGATTCATACATGTTTGTGCTAGCAGATAATTTGCTGAATGGATTCAGTGTTATTTGCACTAAAGCCTTTGAGACACTATCACCTCAATAGGAGTTAATCCTGGCTGTTAGTAGCACTTGAAAGGGAAATTGGAAACTTGCAAGACTTGTTATTTAAGGACAGGGTCCTGTTTAGTTGTCTTTTCCCTTCGATTAAATAGAAGGGTGACATGTTTGAGAGACTGAGTTTGGACTCTGAGCTAGTCAGATGCTGGTGGTAGAGTAGGAAGACATTTCAATTTCAATAATTACCCTTTAAGAGACTCAAGGATGAATGCCTATGTTTCAGTAGGTGAACCACATAGGCAATATTCAAAATGCATAAAGTGAATAAATGGAGCACACAGAAAAAGAATTACCAAGCTGTCCAACATAAGAAGAAAAGATACAGTGTTTGTCCTGATCTGGACTTGACTAAAAATGGGAAGAATTACACAACTTGGAATGTCATGTGCTCTGATTTAATACCCCCAACCCTCCTGGAGGATGTTCATGATGTAGGTGACATACTGTGATAGGAGAGCATCCAGTGCTTCTGTATTTTATTGTGCTACCCATCAGGTCTACAATCCCTGTCAAGGTACCAGAACTCCTCCGTGGAATAAGAGCTAGTCTATTATTTATTTCTCTTTATCTTCTTTCATTGCCTTAGGTATCTTCTGACCCTTTCCCCCAGTTTCTTTATAGCTGCATGGCAGTTGTTTCCATGAGAAAGAAATTCTGGATATGATAGGAATATTTGGATGCAAAACTTAGAGGAAAATAAATGGTCAGACTAGAATAAATTAGTGTGCATCATTTTCCTGAAGAAAGGGACACATGGACTAACACGACTAACGGAAGTTTTAGTTAAATCTTCATTAATATGAGAGCTTCTTGATAGTCTTTGCCTTACAGTTAGAAATAATGGATTGAGTAAAATTAGAAAGCATATTTTGCTAGTCATATGATATAGCTAAGTGATTTTCTATGAATTTATGAGAGTTTAATCTTCAACATTAAACTCTGGCCACAAACTTGCCATTTTGGCAAAAGTTATTCGACTAGATCAGTAGCCACTGGTATCATAGCTAAAACTATGTGAATCTGTATGGATTCATTTGTTGTGAGAATCAGGAAAAGTGTCCTTCAGACTTACCTATTATTTTAAATTCTGAAAGTCAAGAGTGTCATGATTGTTACAATGAACTTCTACTTTCTAATATATGATGCAGGTCCATACACCACATTTTGAAAAAAATAGACTTTGACCAATTATGTGAAAAGTTTGTAGAGTTTCATGGAGTAGCAAGTCATCCAGTACATGTGCTATAAAAGACATCTATAATTTCAAAGAAAGTCATTCTAGTGTTAATTTTTCTTTATTTTTAAAACCAATAAGGGATATGGAAAGACACAGGAAAATTTTGATTTCCTAACCAAACACGCACACACATACCATCCCCCCCACATCCATACAGTTGGTTATAATTCCTTACTAATTGCCTAGTGAATTAATATTTAATAACACATTATTTGCTTTGCTGTTTTACTCATTAGAAAGTTGGTTTTGCGTTACACATTTCATATTTTCTTTGATTATAAGGAGCTATTCTTTCTGTCCCCTATAACTTTAAACATATTTCATTTTGCCCTATATTTCAAGTGTACAGTTGTTTTTCTCTATTCATCAAAGGAGTTTACACTTCCTAAGGCTTCTCAGATTGAGCCTTCTTAGCCCGTCTTAGAAGACAAATAAATGGAAGTGATCACCTGTTGAGTGAAGGACTCTGAAAATCTGTTTTGTGGTCTGTTATGCTCAAGTAAATCATAGCAACATCTGGGTATTTTTTATACAAAAGGTAATTTACAGCAGTTCAATAAAGTGAACTTGTTAAATTGCATTAAGCAAATTTCTCTCCGGAGATGAGTTTGTCACTTGCAGCTCATGACTGTCTTGCTTATAATGTATGAAAATAAAATTATGTTCTTTTCAGTGCATTAAAAAGCCATACATGGCACAATAAAGACTTCTTTTATATTAAAACAACTTACAGAAAATGTGTAGATGCCATTAGAAATTTTAGCAAAAAATCCACCTTATATTAAATCACACTTTACAAGAACATAGTGACAAATTTTTTCCATTGTGAAAATAAAAGTTTTTAGTGGAAATAAAAGTTGATTTTATTATTAACTTGATTTAAAAGTAACTTTTTATATTTAATAAAATAATAATGTTTAATACAATATTTGTGATACAATGTTTTCCACCATGGCAAATCACTAGTCACGTTATTTTATACTTCATAAAATTTCAACATATATCTAAAAGAATATTGCATTTTTAATCAGAGTGCACTAAATATTTCTGTTCACGTGGCAAATACTTTGTTGAGGAATTTTTTTATAAGGGTCATATATATAAGTTACGAATTCCCTTTGTAATGTACTTCTTAACTCATTTTTGTAATTTTTTTTCATTCATGATATAGAACACAGACCTGAAGAAGGAACAGTTTATTTAATAGTCATTTGATTTTGTACTTCTACCAAATTTTATTTAACAAAACAGTTATTTCATTATTGTCAGAAGTTTACAGCCTGTGGTAGGCAAATTGTTTATTTGGATTCCTTATGACAGCACTAAGGCTTTAATATCAAAGTGTTAGAGATATGGTTGTTGAGAAGAAATTCATTGTCTATAATCTGTGGAGGCAAGAATTTCAAAGTCATGACAGGTTTGTTCATCATAACTTGTGTATGAGTAGAAAAGTATTTTAAGTGTTTTCCTTTCTTTCTATGATGAACGAATGTTAAAAGAAAAAAATGTATATGTACAGAGAAATAGGTAGATAGATACAGATACATATAGATAGACATAGATATAGAGGTAGATATATAGAGATCTATATCTATATCTACATATCTGTATAGAGAGATCTATCTGTATCTACATATCTATAGATCTAAATATCTATGTAAACAGAAGTATTAAATATCTATCCATAAGTAGATTGATATTTAACTTGATTTAAACAGTGTATACATGGATTGACTAATCACATGTTTGCATGGGTAAAATTAATAAAGGATACTTAAATGAGGCATGCTTAAATTAAATAAATAACATTGATAGAGGTGGTACCTTAAATCCCTGAAAATCTTAAGTATCTTAGTAAATATTTTAGCTAACCTTTTTATTTTTTTTGGCTTAAAATACTTAATGAGATTTCTTTTTAATTCTAGAGTCAATGTTTCATTACACAAAATACCAAAAGTCTTTCAAAGAGTCAAATAAAGGAGATCTTTTAAAAATAATTTTGTTGATAATTATGAAATGTATGTCATAATGGGCTTGGTTTGCTTTTTGGATATATCTGAAATCATCAAGTGAAACCTGTAATCACTCTAAGTCCACAGTGTGCTCTGTCTCCTGTTGTCGTTAATCTACCTTGTTGTTGACTCAAAAAGACAGTCTCTCAAATTCATTTATTTATTTTAAAATATAATTTTGTTGTTACTATTAATGTATTGTACAGCAGGGTTTCCATTTTATGTCAGATAATGAGTACATTACTTTTTGGAGAAGACAGCCCTTTCTTTCCTTTTTTGATTATTTTTATTATCTTTGAGTAGTTATACAATGGAGTTGCCTTTTAGCAAACCAATTTATAATGCAGTGCCTCTTGATCAATGTCACCCCTTTCCACATACTCACTCACCACTCTCAAACCTACCCAATCCCTCAGTTTTCTTAATTTTAGGTTGTGTATTGATTTTTTTAACCATTTAACAAAGCAATTTATGTGTGCAATGTATCTTGATCTGTGTCATCCATTCAACATCTTCATTCTTCCTTCAATAGACCCCTTCCCTTACTTTTCCCTTACTTTTCTCAATTTTGACCAGATTCTTACCAGATTCTTTTTCTATCCCCATTCATTCTCTACCCCACTAACCTAAGCTCCACCATTTCTGACTTATTTTGTTGGGCTTGAACTTGTCTTTTTAAAGAATTGTACTATTACACTATGTATATTATCCATAGAGTTTTTTAAAAAATATCGTGTGTATTTATATTGCATAAATTACTATGGAATAAACTGACCTACATATAAAATTTTGGTCTATAATAAGCTTAATTAATCAAATATTATTATAAAAATTAAAAACCATGTTTATATGGCGAAACATGCACAATATATATGGTAATATATTGTGGTGAAATATACACAAGAGAAATATACATAATATATAATATAATAGAAATATGCATGGTGAAATATACACAGTAGAAATACAAAATGGAAAGTGAGGGAAGAGCTCAGGTATTAAGTGGGTAAGAATGTTGAAAGTCACAGCATTGATCAAGAGGCACTGTATTCATAGACTGTTGAATCGCAGCTTCTTCATACAACTACTTGAAGGAAATAAAAGTATATTTTAAAAAGAAATAGAAAATAGAGACATTAAACTAAAATTAAATAACTGCTATATTCACAAAAGTGTTGAAGTAAGATTTAGGTCCAAAATATTCACATGGCCAAATAAGAAAAAGAAGAGAGGGAGTTTGGTCATCCTATATGCAACAAAACAATTCATATTGTAGAATGTAAGTACCCAATAAATAATAATATAAACAAAGGTAAAGTTGAAGTCTTATAAAAAGCTGTTTTTAAAATCTTTTTAAACTTTCTTTCTCATATGGAACATGAAGCTGAAGAAATAACTTGTAAAAGGCGAAAGGTTTATGTGATCTGAAAAGAAACCAGAGTATATTTTTTCTTTCTTGCTATTGTGTCTAACATATTTACAAGATATTTCTTTGTTGCTTTGATGTTGGTATAATTTGTGGAGGCAACAATGCTTGATGAGAAATGCAATCATTACCTTGCCCATGTACTTGTAAACCTTCTGTACGGTATTTTCACAATAAAAAAAAGAAATAATTTGTTAGGCTGGTGCAAGGGGTTTGATTGAGAGAAGCTTGCATTTGGGTGGGGAGGGGCTCATGGTGGGGTGGATAATACACAAGTCCATTGAGTATGTGTATGAGAATAGTACAATGCAACCCACCAAAACTCTTAAAAATGTGGACGAGGAGGGAGGGTGGATGAGAAACAGTAAATTATTTCCTTGAGATTCTTATCTGCAATTTAAAAAAATGGTAAATTACTTGGTAATGTGTTTTGTACTTGGTTACAACACATTATATTCATGTTCTGTGTCTCATAAGGAAATCCCACTGTACAATTCTTTTATACAAATAAAATATTTTAATAAATTAGAAAGTAAAAAGTAAACAAAATGAATAGCATGAAGGCCATTTTTAATATTGTCTAAAAGTAAGCAGAAATAGAGGCATCTATTTTCCTTACTCACAGGTGCTATTTAAATATTGATCAAACGGAACATAGGCATGGACATTTTTAAGATAAATATAGTTCAGATGCTAATAAGGGAAGAACTGAAATAAGCAATTCTACTTGACATCTTCTAAGTTTATATTTGCTAGCTTTTCTAATTGCTGTCCTAAAATATGCAGCTTAAGCATTAGGGAAACATAAATGAGTTGTAAACTGAATTTGGCTTATTCACATGACCAACGGCCCCTAGGCTGCAGCTAATTGGGACACACAAACAACCTTGTGGTTCAGGTAGAAGACATCTGGGAGAGACTGCAGAAAGCTGATGGTAGCATTAAAATATACAGGTGGACCAGATACAATGATAAGAAAAAAATCCAGTTTTAGAGCTCATTCACATATGATTTCCTTAGTTAAAAATTAAATTTGTTATGCTATCCTCACACTACTTCTTGCCTGATTATAATTTCTTCTTATACATTTGCATACACACATATACATGTATTTGTATGCACGTGTGCATACATATGTGTATATATATATATATGTATATAAAACCTTTAGACATTTTTACAAGTAAAATTTGTCATGTTTTTTTGGATTGAAATCAGTGTGTCAGAATTTGCTTTGGAGTCCAATGGTGAGTTGTTGTAGTTTCGAGTTATTCATTATAATTTGCCAAAGGTTCCACATGATCCTGCCCTTCTTTGTAGATTCAAAATGTCCTTGAGGATTCTGGAAAGATGGTGAAGTAGAGAGTTCCTCTCAGAAAAGGGCCAATTAAATGCTCATAAGGCCATAAAGGAAATGCAAATCAAAAGACTGATATTCCCTCTCACCCCAGTCAGAATGGCCAACATTAAGAATACAAAGGACAATGAATGCAGGTATCAGTGTGGAGAAAAAGGATCTCTAACACACTGTGTCTGGAGTGCAAACTTGTTCAACCATTCTGGAAAGCAGTTTGGAGATTCCTCAACAAAGGAAAAATTGAATAATCTCATGATACAGCAATTTCACTCCTGGACATTTACTCATGTATTACAAACAGGGATACAGTAAAGCTTTGCTCATTGCAGCACTATTCACTATAGCCAGGGTATGGAATCAGCTGAGATGCCCCTCAATGGATGAATGGATCAAGACTATGTGGTATGTATAAACAATGGAATTCTACCCATCCATTAGAAAGCATGATATTACATCATTTACAAAGAAATTAAAAGACCTGGAAAAATATATATTAAGTCAAGTTCAGGCTCCAACCTACAGAAGATATATGTTTTCTCTCATATGTGGAAGGTAGAGCTAATTTATAAATGTACAAGTAGATACAAAGGAGTTATAAGCATATAAGTATGCATACATATATTAACAGAAGTATGGTATTTGCAAGGGAAAATTCAAGTGATATAACACCTTCAATAAATAATCTCACAATCCAACAAAGTGAATACCAGGAATCAAGTACTTCAGAGTTATAGGAGAGATATATGAAGGGGAGTTGGGTGGATAAATGGGGAGAGGAAGGAGGAAAATAATTCAGTCATAATATTTAATTCATGTCTTATGAAAGTAAGAAAAGTAAGGGAAGGGGTTGGGTTTGGAGGGATGGGGAGATTAATAAGAGGGGTGAAATCAATCATGATAAATTTTATCTATAAAGTGATTTTTTGAATGATAACCCCTTTGTACACCACCTTAAGTAATAAAATTTAATTAGTAAAAAAAGTAGTATGCAAATATGCAGTAAGCAACATAAAATCCTCCTACTGATTTATCAGAAATGAATCCCAAGATTTAATACAAAAACACATACATTTAGTAAACATGTATTTAATAGGAAAAGAAATATGAATTGTCAGTTAACAAAAGAAACGTATTTTAAGAAAAAAAATTTTTTTAATTTAATTTAATTTTATTTGTGAACATACCGTACAGAGGGGTTACAATTACATGGGCAGGATAATGCGTACATTTCTTACCAAGCATTGCAGCCTCCTCCTTTGGTTTACCCTTCACATCCCTTCCCAGCCTCCCCCCTCCCCCCAATCCCAACCTTCTTCTTCTCCCCCCTTCCTCCCCCCCCCCCCCCCCCCGCACCAACGTTGTAAAGCTCGTTTTGGACATGACAACTTGTACTTCTCATTGTTGCAATTATTAAAAATAATAATTTAGTGCTGAAATACTTGTATCAATGATATTGCAACAAGACAGAAATTCAACCTTAAATTTAAAAGTCCTTGAGTATATTACTAGTCTCAAATGAGTCAGATCAAGTCAGATTAAAGCACCAAGTCTATGATGCAATTGCAGTCATTCAGGAGTATTTTCCAAGTTAGGTACAAGGGAAGTAACATGTTCAATGTTATCTTCTCCACCCTAGAGAAGAAATCTCTTACTCAAATGATATTCTTGTCCTCCTCTTGGCTTCATTCTGAGATACTATTCATTATCTTAGGTTCTCATAGTAGAAAATTACAGACTGGGTTGCTTAAAGCAATTTGTTTATTTCATAAGACTGTACCTTGCAAGTCTATAAAAGAATGCTTTTCCAGGATTAGTTTTTGAATCTGCTTCTCCTATTTATTTTTCATAACTCCCCTCTGAGTACTTGCCTTGTATCCTCTCCATTCACAGAGAAAGAAGATGATCCAATTCTAGTCTATTCTTCTTCATAAAACTTCCATGCTTATGGCATTAAATTTCCCCTCCATGATGGCCTAAATCCTCAATTACAGCAGGAGTGGAGGTTAGGGCTTCATGTGAACATTAAGGGGAAATGGACTTGGGTTTCACAAACATTTTTTTTTCTGTTATTCTTGGGGACTGAACTGAGGGCCTGAGTGTTCTGTCCCTGAGCTTTTTTTATTCAAGGCCAGCACTCTTCCACATTGAGCCACAGCTCCACTTCCTGTTTCATGCTCATTAATTGGGAGACAGGAATCTCATGGACTTTTCTGCAGACTGGCTTTGAATCACCATCTTCAGAACTCAGCCTCCTAAGTAGCTAGAATTACAGGTTTGAGCCACCAGTGCCAGGCTGGGTTTCACAACAACCATTCAGCCAAATGAACCAGACAGACTTCAGTAGAAACATGAAGCCTGAAATCAGCTCTGCATGAAACTGGATCTTATTCTAAGTAGATGGAGCTTATGGAATATTTCACCCTCACGGAAACTTAGTGCAAGTGTACCTTGCAAAACAAAGGTGTACCATATCCATTCATCAATGGTAACTCAGAGAAACTTCCAACTTATCAAGTGGAAAGCACATGAATTTCTGTGCAGCATAGTAGTAGCAGGCAAATTGTCTCTCCACTGGGTCCTGATGAAATTGCCAGGTCATGATCCCAGCCATCATAAATGATAACATCAACTGTATCTCTATCCATTAAATACAATACACGACAAAAGAAGCTCTAATGCCTTTCCATTTATTCAGGTTCTCACTTTATAATTAAAAAAAATCTTTTCTCAATTATGGCCATGGCTTTCACCATTATTGTGCTTTAAAATAGACTCATATTTTTCCTTTCCTTGGGTATAACATGATCATTTCCTCAGGTTTAATACATTTTCTACTTAGGGCTTCAACAAAATATGCTCACTAAAACTTCTGAAAATATAAAATACAAAATAATACTGATACTTAAGACAATACAAAATATATATGCAAATGTTTAAACACTGCTTTCAACGTGGTGTTTCAGTTGCGGGTCTAATATTTCATGCTTCTTACTATTTGGATAGAGTGTTTCACATAATTACTAATTTGTAATATTTCTTAATTGAAAAAAATTGGTATTAGAGTGGGATTATTAACTGCTAAACCACTGATTGAAGTCAGTCATGTTGGGATATACCAGTTATAAATAACGTCTGCAGTTAGGCCACTGAATCTTAATTCCATTTCCCACGATTAGAGGCTGTATGTCTTGGGATGTTTGACTTCCCCATTAACAAGAAATTGATGTGTTGATAGGACTGTTGGGGATATCATTATAGTTCTTCTCCTGTTGAAAACATCAAAATGAAATCGCCACTAGTTTAACCAAAAAATGTCCCCTTGACTTGTCCACTGACTATAACTAAGTCTCATGAACCTTGTTGGTGGCAGGGATGAGCATTGAGTATGGGATGCTTCAATATTCTCTTAACCCTTGAATAGTTGTCCTGGCTTGGACACTGTGTATGAAAGTTGGAAACGGTACTTTCCTTAGGCTACACAGCAGCCAAGCAAGGAGTCAATTATTATCTTCTTTTTCATCTGAAAGAACATTGTCCCCATTCGGCATTGAAATACAAAGAAATTGCATCACTTTGTAATCTAAAATTCAGTCTGTTTGTCTCATCTTCTCATGACTTTGCCAGATTATATGTCCTTACTTTCAGTTTAAAATGTTTGCCTATGAGCTGTGGACAGGAGGGAGCATTTCTGTTTATAGACTTTCAGTACTGGCCATGGAACCTTAGCCCATTTAGATACTGTGTTTGAACAGGAATGTGTCTTTGGGCAAGTGACATAAGGCTGTAAAAAGAGAATAAAGAAAGGAGTGAGAGAAAGGCTAGATAGGACATGAACAGTCCAGTGATAATTCTGCTTTGGTGTAATTTTGCTTTGGGAAAGATGTGAATGAAGCCACCAGACAAGGAAAACTCTTAGTCTAAATTCCCTTAAAAATAAATATGAAAAATCAAGAATATGAAATCTATACAATAAGCATAAATCAGGAATTAGAACATTTGTCCTTACAATTAATTTTCAGTTTAATGCCACTTTTCGTTCATAATTAAAAGGAAATTCTTCATTGCACATGACTAACCAAAATGGAAGTGGTTATATCTCCTTTAAAAGATACAACTTAATGCCTTAAATATGTTTCAATTTACTAAAATGGAAAAGAATATCAGAATGTATTTTTATTGCTAAAAGAAGGATAATTGACCATGTTGGGTTGTGACAAAAATGAGCGAATATATATGGCATTATTACTTAAAACACAATTTCTTATATATGTATATTCATATAAGTAAGAGCCCACAGTATTGCATTTTTCATCATATGGTGACAAGTACACTTTTATCAAAATATAAACACTAATATTAATACATAGAAGATTTCTGAAGCTATTTAACACATGGTGTTGAAAACAGTATAACAAGATGAGAAATGAGAAATTCCATACCTATATTTGGGCTCCAGTTTCATCTCATTCAACACAATGTATCCAAATGGGATCTTAGATTTATAAAAACAATGACACTTAACCAGTTATCTGATCTCAGGCTAGTGAAACAAGGAACTATAACCTGGATGGTTTAGACACATCCGAATTTCATTCCTCATAGAGTGGATGCTGAAAGTCTGCACTGAGTGAAACAGCTCAGGAGGCTGTAGGAGTCTGTCTCTAGGTATCAGCCCTGCTGACTTCTTTTCTTTTCATAGGGCAGAAGGAGGAAGGGAGAAGTTCCTCTATTATTCCTCTTATAATAGTACAAATCCCATTTATGAGAACTCTACTGACATCCTCTAATTACCTTCTAAAGGCACTACTTCTTAATATCATCACATTCGAGATGTGAGTACCACATGCCAATTGTGACGGGACACACACATTCAATCTAGTACACCTAATAAACCATTATGAGAATGCGACAAGATAAATTTCCCGGAATCAAATATTATTGATTGGCTTCTTGCTTCCAGTAGGTCATTTAATACCAAGACATTGGACTTTTGAAATAGCAACTAATACTTAGTCTATCTTCAACTATTTCAGACACAGAAGCAAAGTTATTTGATGGAATTTTGTGCTTAACATTGGAAGCAAAGCTTTCAATGTAACATGAATTTAAATTATAAAAAGGGGGAAAAAGAAAACATACTTTTTTCTATACATTAACTGATATTTGAAAAGTTTAATGAGATTCTCCAAGCTAATTTAGCCAAAAAGTGACAAAATAGGAGGTGTGTTAGCTCTCTGGTTTTAAACAATTCCTTCAATTCCCAGTGTTTTATTATTAAAGCCAATTCTATAAACAATGTACTTAGTAGGTGTGCTTTGCCACAATACGTGAGATACAGTATGATTCGAAAGAAAGAAGATATAGTTAGCAAGTGAAAAGTGGATATTTTCTAACAAAATATCATTAATAAGTATATGATTTGAAATGATCAAAGATGTTAAAATTGATATCACATTTGGATATTTTAGTAGCAATCCTCTTGCAGGAGATTATAATACATTTTGAACAGGTACACTTTAAGAACGAAATATCAGAAAATATCAAAATATCAGAAAAATCTCACCACTCATTATGACTTTTAGAAAGAACGTCACTGGACATTATTTTAATGTAGCAAAACTTATTGGCGTTTTTCTGGAAAGTGCTTTGAACTTGGAAAAATTAAGAGCATGCTTAAATGGAAGTATAACATTTCCTTATCTACAATAAAATGTCTCCTACAATGGCTTAAATAATTCAATACAAATGATCTGTAAAACACATTACATTTTTTGAAATTCAGATAAATTATATTGATTAAATTCATCCTATCTTTTAAATTTACTGTCTAACAGGTGTTCAAAATACTACTCACTAAAATGAATTGCTACGATATTGCTATTATATATATGTGTGTATGTATATATATGTATACATTTACATGTATATATATGGAAATTTTACATATTTTAAACTTTCAACTATTTTCCTGTACTTTTGATTTGATAACTTGAAAATTGATTATCTAAGCAGAATTTTTTCATTCATGTAGAAATGATATTGATTTTCATTCTAATTTATAGATATAATAAACACAAGACAAAAAAACTCAGAAATTATACTATATGCAATTTTAATGGGTAACATACAAAAGCATAGGATTTAAAATTTAAAGAATGAGAGATTTATCAGCTAGGCTCTGGTGACTCTCGCTTATACTCCTAGCTACTCAGGAGGCTGAGATCTGAGGATCATGATTCAAAACTAGCCCAGGCAGGAAATCCATGAGGCTCTTATCTCCAATAAACTGCTCAGAAAAAAGTCAAAAGTGGCATTGTCTCAAATGATAGAACACTAACCTTGAGTAAAAGAAGCTCAGGGATGGCACACAGGCTCTAAATACAAGCCCCAGGAATGGCAACACAAAAAACAAAAACAAAAGAGATAAAGAGGGATAGGGAAACAATGATTAAAAACAAATGTATTTATTACCTTTACTATGTAACTGTAACCTCCCAGCTTGTCACCTTTTCAAAAAAATAAATTAAAAAAGAATTAGAAATTATAATTGATAAATGTCACTTAAGGCTAAAATGCCATAAACCAGAAAGGACAGACAAATATGATTTAGACATTATTGAAATTTAACACTCTGGCACTTCTATAGTGCCAGAGTAGCACCAGTAGCACACACCTGTAATTCTAACTACTCAAGATTCTGAGGTCTGAAGACTTCTGTTTTAAGCCAGCTCAGGCAGACAGATAAGAAGTATCTCTAACTAGCACATTTCTAGAATACAGATATGGCTCAAATGGGAGAGCATCTATGAAATCCCCAAGTGAAAAATACAATACCCTAAGTTCAAGATTCAGCCCAAGAAAGCTACAAAGAAGATATTAAAGAGCAAAATAGGGAAATGGAGAGAAACAATCTCTAATGCACATATTTGAAAAAAGAAGGCATTTTGAAGAAAAAATGCATAAAATAATTACTAATATGTTTTGATTTGAATATGTAGTGTTTCCTCAAAATTATCATGTTTTACATGGTGGGTCATGTAACTTTCATACTGAGAGTTGATTAGATCTTGAAGGTTCGGGCCTAACCTCTGGGAAAAATTCCTGATGGCATCATTGGGAGGTATGAGATATTTTTAGTCAGATGTACATTTTGAAGGACTAGGTCTCTGGGAACACTCCTGGGAGCCTGTCTTTGTATGCCTCTGCTTCCTGAACACCAGGAGTTCTCTGTTGTGAGATATTTTCCACCTTGATAGTCTGGTTCATGACAGATCCAGAAACCACAGAGCCAACCAGCCAGGGACTGACTCCCATGTCAGAAATCCTGATCCAATCTAAGTCCCTCCTCCTTTCATAGTGTTTTGCTAAGTGTTTGTCACCACAATGAAATGTCTGAAGAATATGTATTTAGCTTTGCTCTTAGAAATAATACACTAGGGAACATAAGATAATGTTTTCTCCTAGTATTGTTTTATCATCTTTCTACACATCTCCATTAAAATGACTAAATTGTCATATTGTTAATGCTGCAAAATGGCAAATATTAAATTAGAATTCTAACTTTGGAAAAAAATTGGGGTAAAGGCACTACCTTACCTATGTAACTGTAACCCCTCTATACATCACCT
This sequence comes from Dipodomys ordii, assembly GCF_000151885.1. Taxonomy (NCBI): domain Eukaryota; kingdom Metazoa; phylum Chordata; class Mammalia; order Rodentia; family Heteromyidae; genus Dipodomys; species Dipodomys ordii. Next base: position 6,480,612 of record NW_012267246.1, on the reverse strand, counting down.
TGACAATAAAATTAAATAAAAATGTAAATGTAAAAAAATTCCTAGTTAGATAGATGGATGTTGACTCATAGGGATTTAAAATAATGCATTCAGAAATTTGAGTTAAATTTTGCGTTTACAACCATTTATTTAGAAATGCTGAGAGAAAAACAGAGCAAGAGAAATAGAGAAAGAAACACACACATATGCCGTTTACTAATGTTCCAATGAATTCTGAAGCATTTGCAACTATCAGTTAAGTAAAAGATTTCCAGTGGTGTCAAAGGAGACAATGCAAGTGGTTCTAACAAAAGTTTGTACATGAAATTTATCTTTTTAATTAGTCCCTTGAGCTCCCTGGATGTTGACGACTGCAAATACTAATTTGTTTTGGCCTTGTTACCTCAGCTCTGAACAACTGAGTTTAATAAAATTATTTGATGTTTAAATATCATAAATAGATTTTTAACACCAACCATCTAAACTTTTTTTAAACATGTTGAATTTGTATCAAGATGTCCCAAAGACAGTCAAAGACATAATGTGAAGACCTTTCTGCTCACACTTCTGTGTTAGTGAATTTATCAGAGTCTGTATTCAGCTTCAATTGGGAAGACCAGAGACATAGCTCAAATAATAGAGTACCTGACTCACAAGTGTGAGGCCCTGAGTTCAAATCCCAGTACTGCCATATAAACTATACTATTTATCTGAAATTCAATTAGGGAATGTGCAGTCCTCTTAGAATTAGTTTAGTTGGATCATATTAATTTCTATTGGAAAATTCTATTGAGAATGACTTCTAAAGAAACATAAAAACAGTTCCAAAGAACAACTCCCAAGATATGGGGTTAGGTGATACACTGTTGTTACAATTTATTAAGTTGTTATCATATTTGAAAGCTAGTACTGAGTATGCCTTTTGTTCTTTGCACAATACAAAATTCATTAATAACAAAAGCAAAACCACTTATGATTTACAAAACTATATAAATATATATTATATAAATCTTACGTATGATTTCAAATATATATAATTATATATGCATGTGTGTGTTATCAAAAGTTATTAGTGTAAAAGTCATTCGTTATCTGACATTTTTACATGTCAAATATTCAGGTGAATTTAGTTGATTCTTCTGTTTAATATCTAACCAGACCTAAAACATTTTAAATTCTTTCTTGCAGATCAGTATCAGATCAACTGTGGTTTTAGCAGAATAAAATTTAACTAGCTGTTGCTATGGCAAGAATTTACTTTCTAAATTTTGGAGGAATTAAATTAATCTGAAAAAAAGCTTGTTACTAAGGGATAATGCCTGTAATTCTAGTACTCATGAGACTGAGAAATGGAAGATAGTGTTTCCAACCAAGCCCATGCAAACCAGTCTGAGGGATTCCATTCCCCAAAAACTACAAAAACCTAACTGGTTCTTTGACTCAAACAGAAGAGAACCAGCCAAGCAATTTGCTCAATGGTTTGAATTCAAACTCTGGTATTGGCCAGAAATAATAATTAACGTAAGACAGAATGGCAAAGAAACTCTCAAATATATTTTAAAATATAAAATTTGAATAATTTATTTTAGTGACAATAGGTTAATAGTGTAGAATTATGGTGGAGAAAAGTATCACTAAGGAGACATTTCTTTAGATGAACTGATTATCTTGAGAATATATTCTATTAGAAAAATAATGAGAAAAATTGAGCCACTCATGACTAAAATGATAATTTTCTGTGCATTTTTTAACATTATTAGATTAGGCCAAAGGAAGGAAATAACACCTTTATAAAAATCATTTTAAAGTATTAATTTTAGATCTCTACTCTTTTTAACAACATAATTTTTTAAATATTAATTTTATATTCCTATGAAGATAATAATGGCAATGATCATAGATAATTTGAAAAATCTCCATTGAATATTATCTTTAGTCTTTCTTTTTTATTAATTATATAAAATGCATACAGATTTTATATTCACTAAATACTTGCCTAAAATGGCTCCAAAATAAGACTTTAAATAAAATATTTTATTATTTGAAAGTACATAATAATGCCAGAATTTATCACCAAATATATTTACATTTTTAAATCTTTGTATATAATCTGCATTGTAATATGGAACTTTGGTTCTCTTTCACAGTATTAAATACTTTTTACATAAAAAGGATCATTTGTTTCAACCTGTAATACACTATATGTTAAATATAAACTTTGCTAAGTAGATTTATTGTGCTAGAATTCTTAAAAACCATAGTTTGTCCTTTAAACTACTTTTTAAGTGTATCATTCAGTCACAGTATTGCATACACACAGCTACTTACAAATTACCTTCAAAGGTAATGTTTTTTTTTCTCTCCCTCCTTCCTTTCCTTCCTTCCTCCATACCCCCCTCTCTTTCTCTTCCTTTCTTCCTTCCTTCCTTCCTTCTTTTCTTTCTTTCTTTCTTTCCTTCTTTCTTTCTTTCTTTCTCTCTCTCTTTTTCTCTCTTTATCTCTCTTTCTTTCTCTCTTTCTCTCTCTCTTTCTCTTTCTCTTTCTTTCTCTCTCTTTCTTTCTCTCTTTCTTTCTTTCTCTCTTTCTTTCTCTCTTTCTCTTTCTTTCTTTCTCTCTCTCTTTCTTTCTTTCTCTCTCTCTTTCTTTCTTTCTTCTTGTCTAACACTTGAATATTTTGATTCTCCTGAAGAACTAGAATGGGAGGTATACACTGCTTCATCCAGCTATTGGTTGAGATGATGTCTCACAGGTGCTTTTTAAATGTTTTTATTGTCAAGGTGATGTACAGAGGAGTTACACTCACATAAGTAATAAGTACACTTCTTGTCAAACTTGTTACCCCTCCCTCATTTTCTCCCATTTTCACTTCCCTCTATCCTTCCCCCTTAAGTTGCACATTTCCAACATACTGTCTTGTGAGTTGCTCACAGGCTTTTTTACTGAGCTGGCCTTGCGCTGTAATCCTCCTGACCTCTACCTCTAGGTAGAGCTAGGATTATGGGTATAATTGATGGGGGACTTACCCACATTCTTTTCTTATCTTCTTATCTGCAATGGAAGCTCTATAAACCATTTTGTAGAAACTCCCCATACCTCCTTCTCCAGCCCCTTGTAATTTCAGCAGTGCTTTTCTTTCTATCAATTTGCCTATTTTGAATACTTCATGTCAGTACAACAATCCAGACAATTATTTGTCTAGGTTATTTCATTATTCTACTTGTCAGAATAGAATTTTCTGTCTCTGCTTTCCACCCTAAATGAGATGTTTGTTTCTTTTATTAGATAGTAGCTCTCACATAGAAATTTTACTTCCTGGGCTGGGAAGGTGGCTCAGTGGTAGAGCACTTGCCTTGCATGCATGAGACCCAGGGTTCGATTCCTCAGCACCACATAAGCAATAAGAAAAAAGCCAGAAGTGGCGCTGTGGCTCAAGTGGTAGAGCGCTAGCCTTGACTGGAGAACTGAGGGACAGCACCCAGGCTCAGAGTTCAGGCCCCACAACCGGACCCCCCCAAAAAAAAGAAATTTTATTTCCTGTTTATTTTTCTTTAATATGAACTAGGATCAGGTTATCTTTCCATGTGCTACTTGTTTTAATGCAGAGGCTTGAACTCAGGACATCACACTGTTGCTTGGCTGTCTCACTCCTAGCTAGTGTTCTACCATTTGATCCACACTTCCAGTCCAGCATTTTGCTAATGAATTGGAGACGAGTCTCACAGACTATTCTGCTTACCTGCATTTGAATTAGAGATCATCCCAATTTCAGTCTTTTGGGTAGATAGGATTACAGACCTGGCTACTGTACTGATACACAACCAGCGTCTACTTCTTATGTGCTTACAACTCAAAATAGTCCCAATATAGATGGCAGAGTGGCATATTTTAGAGTGAAGATTTTTTTTGAACATTTTATACGCACTTGAGAATTTTAAAGGAAACTAAATGGATATTTTCCACTTGTTTTGACCAAAAGTTTAATTTTAAATGATAAATATATAGTTATCACCCCATTCACTAAGTTTTGCACATACTTCTTACCTTATAAGATTCAGGTTCTTGTAGCTTTGCATTATATTTTTGATGTTTAGCATGTACCAAAGGATGGCTCAACAAATTACCTTATATGTGAACATCCTGAGTGAACACGTTAATTTTAAGTTGCAATAATAATTCTTCACAAATAAAACAGATGTCCAACCTTGATTTTGTTTCTTTCCTGTGAATAAATTTTTCAAATGGCATTTACAAATGGTATGATAATTTTTTGGCAATTCTAAATCTAAAGTAAACAATACATCTACAAATGGTGCTTCTAAATGCCAGTTGTGAGTGAGAAAAATAAGCTTTTAAAGAATAAATTCATAACCAAAACAGACACTATATTGGAAATGATCTTTACAATGTTGGTAGAGGGGTGGGGAATGGGAGAGGTGGGAGAAAGATGGGATAGTAGAGAAAAAACTAAGAAGGGGGTAATAATACTTGACAAGAAATGCACTCATTACTTTATTCATATGACTGTAACCCCTGTGTACAGCATCTTTACAATAAAATGAAATTAAAAGAAAAACACAAACTGAGGTAGTTTGAATATTTGATATTGTTCTGGTATTAATAAAACACATCATTTCAAAACCACTACCATTTGGGGAGTTTGAAGAGAATATATGATCATTGATTAACATATTTTATTATTATTATTTTGCAAAGACTGAGGTTTGAACTAAGGACCTATTGATTACTCAGCTTAGCTCTCCTGAGCCATATTTCCAGCCCTAAAGTTTATCTTCTTCCTTCCTAACGTTTTCTTTTTATTTTTTTGGAAACAAACTCACAGATTTTTCTTTGGCTTAATTGGCTTCGTGTTGTGATCCTCTATCTCTCAGCCTCTTGAGTAGCTAGGATTATAGGGGTCAGTCAGAGTGCCAGGCTTATATTCATCTTTACATGTCTCTTACACTTGGTATATTGTGAGCCACTTGGTATCAGGACACCTAACTTTGCTTATCTCAAGATATCTATCTTTATATCAGGACACCTCACTTTATATCATGACAACTTGCTTTATGATTTATGTTAGGAAAATCCCTTATACTATGTTCATGGTTGTGTTAGTTTATATTTTTGTACAAATTATGTTTACCAGAACTTTGATATAGCAAATGATCTTAGAAGATAGATTTTATATTCCTTTCTGGAATGAAGAGTAAATTTGCTTTCAGATTAAGTCTTTGGAGGTCATGCAGACGTGGTAAAGCAATTCACACTACATCTCATACTGCTCAGTGGGTCTGCAGCAGTGGTGTCTTCCTCTAAGACCTGAGTTCCAGAGTTCTGGCTGCACCAGTGAGAATCAGGCTTGTGGAATATAGAACATCAACTTGACTGCAAAACAAAATTTGAGGATTGCAAGTTTGAATCCTGCTGTTTGTTTCCTTAATAATTACACTCAAAATTAAAGGCAGAATAGAAAAGAAAAGAAAAACCACAAAACAGAAACAAAGCAAAGAAGCAGTCAAGCACGAAGACATAAGTGTGAATGAGCAAATGCATCAGAATGCTACTGCTCTTCACTATCATTATTTTCTTACTTCTCATTAAGAAAGACTTGAGTATAATTAAATAGAATTACACTACTTTGCTCAGGAAATATCTAATGTCATTTATTTGAATGCATTAACTCAAACTGTATTTGATGGTAGATCCTTGATTCATTTCATGTGCAAAGAACAGTACCACTGCAATATTTTATTTTTGAAAACAGTACAAAAATAATAGTTTAAATGTGTTCTTTGCATAGGAAATGAACTAACTACTAATCTTGCATTTTCAATATAATTACATCAGGGAAAAAGTTATTTTCTATTTTTAGCTCATGTTATAGGCAAGATATTTACACTTTTAGTAGCACTGAAGTACATTAAAATATGGCTTTTCTTCTTTGTCTTGATGTGTCTTTGTAATTAAATTAAATTGAATGGGAATTGTGATCCTGTAATATGTGATTCAAAGTGGAAATGAGCTCTATAAATAAACATGTGTGAGAAGTGGTCATATCACCATGGAAACATAAAAACCACAGAGTGCAGAATAGAAACTGGCTATAGTTTTTCAAGAATGCAATTTCATTATGTCTCATGCAAACTAGGATTTTCTTTTATTTTATCCTGAGGGAAAAAAAATGTGCCCCAAATCCATATCCGTGCTTGTTTAGCTTCCTTCCATAACCTAAAGGGTGGAAACACTTGAAGAGCTCAAAAAAGTGAAAAAAAATAAACAAAATAAAGAAAACAAAATTACCAACCATGGCAGCAAATGTGTTGAAAAAGCAAGTGAAGTAGTTGAGAAGTGAAAAACGAGAAAGAGAAAATGGGAATATGGATGATCATTACAAAACTGAAAATTAAGTCTAGTTTAGATGACTAAATTTCTTCCTTGCAAACAAATGGGGTTCTTCCAAGAATTGTTATTTGGAATGCCAAAACACTGGTGAGTGAGTGTTGCTTCTTTGCTACTACTACCAGAGGTTCCCAGATAGTAATGCAAATTGCAGAAAGAGATGTGAAGTAAGAGGAAAGAGGAAAAGACCACTTCTGGGAATTTTCCTATATGACTTTGACTCCGAAACAGCTCAGAGAACCCTAGGCTAAGTTCCAGACCTTCTTTTTGAAACCAGAGCCTGGAATATTTTTTTTTTGGTTTATTTGGGCTTTTGGGGGGGTGAGAGCTGATTGAAAATGATATAAATGAATATGATGAAACTAAAACATTATTGATTTTTAGAAATGTCAACAATTGATAACCTGTAGAAAGACAAAAGATACAAGGTCTCTGTCTGAATGGAGACCTGACGCCATCTTTTCTGCTCGAGATCACTGTGGCTGATTTCTGGTTGAGAGTGAATCTACTAGAGAGATGAAAGGCACATGTTTTCCCTCGTATGAGGTAAACATGAAAATGCATATGAATGTATACAGGATGTATACACAGTCAATGCAACTGAGGCAGAGGATTCCAGGGGTACCACTTCTTACACGGTTATCTCACAGTTGAACAAAATGTTTTATCTGAGCGGTGAGGGGTTTTATGATGGGAAGAGCAGACAAAGAAAGTACAGATACAGTGCTAAGACTCACTGAGCATATGTGACAGAGGAACCAACTTAAGAAGATGACTGTAGTTTGGCTGCGGGAGAATGACATTTTGCCAGGGAACAAATGGGCAATTTGAATGGAAACTCCTCAAAGAATTTTGAAAAGTAAGAAGAAAGAAAATGGTTGGGTGCCACTGGCTCACAACTGTCATCTCAGCTACCCAGGAGGCTGAGATCTGAAGATTGCGGTTTAGAGACAGCCTGGGTAGAAAAGTCTGTCATCTGTCGATCTGCACCAGAAGGAGATCCAAATTAATTTAGTCACAGCATTTCAGTAATTGTATTCTTATGTTAACAGATTCTCATTCTCATGTGACATACTTTCTTTTATCAGGGATCAAAAAGGTTCTGAGATACAGGAAAGGAAATGTATTAACTTATTAATTAATTTTTCACTTCCTTCAGATCTTCTATTTTTCCCCCTCAATGAACAATTTACTCACCAGCTACTCACCAGCTGCCATTTGTGTTGAGAATAAAATTTGAGGATCTAACATTTTTTGTATGTGAGTACCAGTTTTACATACTTTGATTTCTTTAAAAAGAATTTCCTGTTATTGTCTTTCATTAAAAAGCAGAATATTTGTTTAGACTTAACAACTATGTTAATCTACCAAGGGTCATTATTTTGGCAATGCTATTAACTTTAATTGAATGGATGGCTGACTCATTATCTGTTTGTTCAGCTGGGATTTCTTTTTTTTTAATATATTAAAAAACTTTACAAGGAATATTTTTTAATCAGTCTCCTTCTTATTTTTCTTGAGCAACTAATTGCACCCACATGATTTCCTTTTCATCTGTCATGTTTAAGCTTTTATAGTAGGCTTCCACAGAGGTTTACTGATCTTTCAATCTAATTAGCTGTTTTCTATTCTGTGCTGAATGTATATACCTTGTTTATTCTTTCAATGTAACAACTCACCACAGTTCCTAATTACATTCTAATTTGCTTGATTATTCTTTTATTTTCTATCTATTCTACTTGTTTTTAAGCTCTAGAGCTTTGTTTGTTGGGAGACATTTTTTAATGAGTGCTTAAATCTTAGTGCTAGTTATTAGTATATTCAGATTAACTCTTACTAGATTTTGTGGTTTTAGAAATTTCTTTTACCTTAGATCATACATTTTTTGGGTAGGGTTATTTGTGCAATAAACATATTTATTTTTCATATTTATTATTTTATACTTATAATTATATTTCTTATTTTTTCTAGAAACAGAACTGACTCTTCTTTTTTTAGTTTCAGTGTTTTGACTGTTTTGTCTTTCCTTAGTGAATTTAACAAAAGGTATGTAAAATTTCATTAACTTTTTTCATCTGAGTGAAATTTGATTTCATTAATTGTGTGGAATTCTGGTCTCTATTTCATGCAGATCTGCCATAATGTTTACTGTCTTCCTTTTTGTTGTCTTTGAGCTTAGTTTGCTGCTAATACTTTCCTCAAGAAGACTTCCCGAAAATATGAATGAATATGAACATTTTTTCTCTTTTCTCTTTTGTATTGTTGATAGCATTTAGATATATACAACTTTTCTCTATTTTGCTGTTTGTGAAGAATGCTTTGAACAAGAGGAAAAGTACTTGCCTCATTTTTTTGTTTATTACAAATGTTTTTCATGTACACTGTTTTCTGGAGTGGTTTTATATTAGCCTGATTTTTTTTACAGTAAAATAATTTGAACCGCAACCCTTCAAAGGATCTCTTTTGTTTTATTTTTGAAATCTAACAATTTTGCCACAATGGGTCTCAGGTGTTGTATTATACATTGATTATATTAGATATATTGAAACCTAATCAAGAATTATAACTTTGGAATATATTTCTACACATTTGTTGTCTTTATGCTATTTTCCTTTTTTGTGAGATGCATTATTTTGAAGAAATTCTATTAAATATGTCTAATAAATTTAGCAATTTAATATTTAAATCACTTGTTTTGAATATCTTCATTCACGTCTTTATAACTTTCTTCATTTTTTCCATTCTAGTTTACCTTTTTTAGAGTACCTTTTAATGTTTATTATACATTCTCAGTCTTTATTCTAAATAATTTTTCCATTTTTTTCTTTCTTTTTTATTCAATTGTAGAGTTGCAATAAAAATTTTGAAATATTTAAAATTAAGTCATTACTGTTATCTTCCATGGAAATGGACATTGGAAGGCTAATTTATAGAAAATTCCCTTTGCTTAAAAAAAGCAGATGAATCTAATCTGTAAATATCACAATCTATTATTAATTCATTTTTGGTATGCCATATATTTATGAACAGAAATACTTTTAGAATATTTAGAAACTCAATGTCCATGGAACTTTTGTTATATCAAATATAAATTATGTTTCTACAAATGGGTTTGCCTCAAAATGTGATGACATCCATTTGTTCAGAATTTCAGTTTATTACTGAAGAAAGCACATATATGAAACAAGACCATTTCGTAGGATAACTAGTAACTTACCCCCTATGCCTACTTCTTTTTATTCTACTCATTTACCCCATTCTTTCTTTTCATAGGGATTTATATTAGCCATTAAATTACCATGGGACATGAAAACATGTTTGCTGGATTTCTAGAGCAGTAAATTACCTACTTTAACATGGAAACAGCGAGTTTACTTACCGTCATCTGTAATGAACGTTTTCTCAACTTCCTTCTCATTTATATCTATCTTATTCTTAGACTTCAAAATTAAATCAAGTAGAAATTCCTCATCTGAAAATTATTTCAAACACTAACACAGGTGTATCTTATTTTGGTGATTTTTAAAAAAGAAATGAACTAAGATTTTTTTTTTCATGAAGCAAAAATATGATTTCCCATGAGTCAACCTATTCCTTCACTGCCCCACTAAGACTGACAACATGCCAGACAGAGACAGATTTAGATAATTTGAGACAGGTGCAATTGTATGTGCACAATAAATCTGTTCTATAGAGAAAATGAGGTGGCTCGAATGGGCCAGATGTCAAGAACAGAGCAGCCAGCATCAACTAGGAAGACAAGTTTGGAGCTAGCTGCTGCCTGAGCAGGTGCGGGAGCACTGCAAGTATAAAACACGTCTGTCTATTTAGTGGAACACATCCAGTTGGAATCTGTACTGATTTGTAACAGATGAAGAAAATCCACCAAACACCTGTTAGGTTTTCAGAACAGGAAATATATTGGTTGTGTTAACTAGGTTGTCAGATAATGATGATGAACTTTTACAAGACAAGTGGAATTCGCTTGTAATTTTGCTATAACGCGTCATCACACTGAACCAACTTTCCCTAGGGTGTGGGGGATGTGAACTTGCTCTCAGAAAATCACCTCTGCCAGAGGAGGTGCTTGAAGATAGCGTTTAGCACAAATTAAAAGTTCAAATGTGTGGGCAAGACCATCAATGGCTCTACCAAATACATAAAAGTGAGTGGGCTGATTCGACTGGTGTCAGATTGATTGGTGTTTAGTTCAAGGTGAGAATTGACTTCTCTGGTAATGTACTTCCTCACAGAAATTTAAATTGGATGCCACATTTTTGTTGTAGATCAGATATCTTTATACTTTCTAGTCAAATGATCACTTAGCATAGTGGAAATAACCAAAAATAAAACAAAATCATGGAAGTAACTCACACATATTTAAATACACAGTCTGGGGTTGTTCAAAGTTAAAAGTATTTTACGCTAAAGTTGGTATAGAAATACTTGGCTGTAGGTACTCTGGAATAATTGCAATATGTAGAAATTGGTACTTTATTTGAACGAACATGAATTCATCACATTTACATATTAGGTCTTAATGCTGTAACCACATGAACAGTAGAAAATAAAAGCAGAATAACTATCTTATACATTTCTTCATATGTATAATCCATGTTGCTGGCTAACTTCAAACTGTAGTCACATGGATCTCACCTGCTGAAAAGGTAGGATTGCAAACAGGAACATCAATTTCTTCTCCATTTTAGAACATGGCAATCAGCCTTTTACTTCAGTGATTAAAATCACATTTGTGTGTGTATGCCTGTGTGCACACATACACACACACGCAGAACTATTTTGAAGGTAAGAATTTAATTTTAAATAATTTAACCTAAATATCTCTAAAATTTACCTTACTTTTTCCCAAAAGTTTAAAGTTTATATACAGAAAAGGATTACAGACACAATCAGAGAAATACAAGTTAGAGTGAACCTTACGAGGTAAGGATAAAGCAAAACTATAGATAAGGGAAAGAGAGACAGACAGAGAGATAGAGAGAAAAGGAAAATAATTAAGCATTATAAAGCATTGTCTCTAAAATCAGGAGCCAGAAGAATATGTCCATTTTCTTCACTCTTATTCAATGTAGTAAGGGAAATTCTAGCCAGGGCAATAAGAGAAAAATCAATAAATAAATAAAACAGATTTATAGAGTAAAAGAAGAAATCAATGTATCCTTTTTTGCAGATAATAGTACCAAATATTAATAAGACCCCAAATGTCTATCAAAACATGTAAGATTTTGTAAATATTCTTAACAAAGTAGAAGGACACAATATCAAAATAATAATTGGAAAGTTTATCTATATAGCAACAATGACTAGGCAAACAAACCAGGAAAAGTGTCCTATTAACAGCAGCCTCAAAAGAAAAACCCTTTAGGGATAAATTTCACTAAGTATGTAAAAGAACTTTAAAAAATAATTATAAATCACTAAAGATAAACATTGAAAGGCATCATAAAATATTAGTGGTATTAATTCTGATAATTCTTGAACATGAGAGAACTCTTTTGTAACAATTACAAGTTCATCAAAATTCCAATAGTTTTCTCCACCAAAATAGAAAAATCAGTGAAAAAACTGCAGTTACTTTTTGCTTTAGTAATTTTTCAGAGGAGTTTTGTACTTTTGTGGTGGTGTTGTTTGTTTCTTTTGGGCCTAGGCCTCCTGGGTTACAATCCTGTTATTTGCAATTCTTTATGGCTGCTGTATCAGGTGTGTACTATCATGCTCAACATTTTCTTTCCCTGGATGAGTTTGAGCTAACTTTCTTCTGAGGCTGGCTCTTCATTTCTGTTTTCTGTATATCCACTCCTCAGCAGGCTGAGATGACATTGCCGTTCTACATTACTTCATTCTTGGAACAAGTGACAACAAAATTTTAAAACAATACCCTCGTTAACCTGTCTATTTTCCCGGTGTCTCTCTGTTAGGAGCTAACCCTCAGCATCACCTTCCAACTTTTTTAGTCTTACCGCGGCCGCACCTCCCTTGCTGGTGTCTTTGGTGATTCCTTCGCTGCTTTGGCCCATTTACTTCATTTTGCTTCACTAGCATGCTTCCAGAGGAGGCGCGGGTTACTGGAGTTTACTGAAATCTTTTTCCTTCATTCTCTCGTATTCCCCTCGCCCCCCAAATCCATAAATCTATCTAAAATGTTAATGAGAAGACATTAGAAGAAGAAGAATTGATGCTCCAGGACCAGTGAAGAGACATCAAAGTACAAAGGTCAGGAACAATAGAGAGAGAGAGAGAGTGAAGGAAGGGGGGGAGAAGGAGGAGGAGGAGGAGAGAGAAGGGAAGAGGAAGGGGTAAGGAAAGGGGAAAGGGTAGGGGAAGGGGAAGGGGAAGGGGAAACAGCAACAGCAGCAACAACCATGGTTTGCAACTACTATGTCTTCTACCACTGATGTGTGGAAGGCATGACCCTCAACCCCTGGTGCTTTTGGGATGGAGTGAGATCTTAAGAGGTAGGGCTTGTGGGAATTTTAGGATACTGGATGTCCTTCCAAGAAGGAGAGAGGTGAGTTCCAGACCCTTTCTCTTTCGCTTTCTGGCATAGTATAGTCATTGTTCCTTTACCACCGCTCTTCCATCACAAGACCCTGCCTTACCACAAGCCAAAGGCCATGTGGCCAATATTTCATACATCATCCCAACGACACTGTGATCCAAAATGGAAATTGTCTCTGTACAAGTTCCTGCTAGAGTGATATAAAACTGAGCCAGGCAATGAGAAACACCTTAAACATCTTAATTAATAGTGCTTACTTTTGATGAGATTCCTATACTTGTCATTAATGAAAACTGAATGAAAGTTGTAAAGGAATTCTTTGTTACTCTATTGTAAATCTCAAATAATATTAAATAACATATATAAAAAGGTAAGGTAAAATACAATAAAAAAGTGTCATTGTTTCACCACTTTCCTTTGGAATTTATGCAATTTTTACCTGTGGGTTTACACCAATGTTCAAGAACAATTGTGTATTCTATGGCCTCTGATACTTGTCAGCCATACTGTCCAGGCACCTCAGTCATCTTAGACAATAGCTATGTCATGTGAAAAAAATGAATAGTAGGCCTTCTAGTAGTATAATGCCTTCATTTTTTCAACTGTGTTGAGGGATGGTCCAACGCTATGTCAAAAATGAATGAAATACTGGAGATATTAGTCAATTACTTATTCTTATAAGGAGGGGGGAAAAGCAAAAAATATATAAAGACAAACTGGTGATAAAATATGGAATTCTGACAAAAATCCAGGAAGAAAATAAACACATTAAAGCTAATGCAAGGAAAAGCCATGAGTCCTGACTCTAGATGGTCCAACTGTTCAGGTCAGATCAGATTATGCCTCTTTAATTCATGATTTATTAAGAGTACACAGAATGGAGGGGATGATTTTTCTCTGACAAAACACTGTGTGCATAAATTCCACACATTTCATTTACTTATAATGGATCCATAGGATTTGAGAAAAATATAAGAAAAAATATGGATCATAGGGGAGTTCTATGTGGAGTCTTTTGAGGAACCTCCATACTACTTTGCAAAGTGGCTGAACAAGTTTACACTCCCACCAACAATGCAGTAGGGTTCCCTTCTGGACACATCCCCTCCAGAATCTGTTGTTGTCAGAGTTCTTGATTATAGCCATTCTAACTGGGGTGAGGTGGTATCTCAATGTTGTTTTCATTTGCATTTCTTTTATGGCTAAGGAGGTTGAGCATTTCTTCATGTGTCTATTGGCCATCCTTCTTTCCTCTTCAGAGAAGTTTCTCTGTAAGTCTTTAGCCCACTTATTTATTGAGCAGGTGTTTCTTTGAGGATTTGTTGTTGGGGGATTTAATTTTTTGAGTTCCAGGTATGTTTTAGATATGAGACCCTTGTCTGTTGTATTTTAGTGAAGATCTTCTCCCAATCTGTGGGCTTTCTATTGATATTGCTAGCTATGTCCTTTGCATGCAGAAGCTCTGCAATTTCATTTCCAACCTTTCTTTGATTTGTTGTGTTTCTGGGTCTCTATTAAGAAAATTTCAGACTATGCCAAAGAGACCTAGGGTTTCTCCTATTCCGTCCTGTAATGTCTTCAGAGTGTCTGCTTTGACTCTAAGGTCTTTGATCCATTTGGAGTTGATTCTGGTGCAGGGTTATATATAAGGATCTAGTTTTAGTTTTCTACAAGTGATTAACAAATTTTGCCAGCACCTTTTACTGAAGAGGTTGTCTTTCTTCCATTCTATTCTTTTAGCTCCCTTATTGAAGATTAGATGGCTAAAGGTCTGTGGGGGATCATTTCTGGGTTTTCAAAACTATCCCATTGGTCCTGAGGTTTGTTCTTGTGCCAGTACCAAGCTGTTTTGATTACTCCACATAGAGCTCCCCTATGATTCAGCAATCCCACTTTTGGGCATTTACCTGGATGCTCACAAACAAGGCCATACTAAAACTACCATCACAACTACGTCTATTGAAGCATTACTTACCATAGGTAAGATATGGAACCAACCCAGATGCCCCTTAGTAGAGGAATGGATCAAGAAAATGTGGTATATATATATATATATATATATATATATATATATACACACACACACACACACACAATGGAATTCTAGACCTCCATCAGAAAGAATGACATTGCCTCATTTGTTAGGAAATGGAAAGACTTGGAAAAAATTATATTAAGTGAAGTAAGCCAGGCCCAAAGAAACATAGGTCCCATGGTTTCCCTTATTTGCAATAACTAGTATAGGGCTGAAACAAGCAGAAACGGTGAGATAAGTTGATGGTAGGCGAAATGAACCCCAAGATAAGTACTCAATGGTTTTTCTTTCTTACTATTGTTTTTAACATATTTATAAGGTGATTTCTTTGTTGCTTTGTATGTACCTCCCCCACAGTATAACCCCTGTTTTCACTGTAGGTGATGTTGGTATAATTTTTTATGTCAAAAATGAACTTTACAACTTTGGCCAGGGAGGAGGGATGGGAGGGTAGGGATGGGAAGGGGAAACAAAGGAGGAGGCAACAATGCTTGAAAGAAATGTACTCATTACCTTGTTCATGTAATTGTAAGCCCTCTGTATGGTATTTTCACAATAAAAAAAGAAAAAGAAAAAATATGGACTTCTGGTTTAGAAAGGCTTAGGAAGAATAGAGTTATTGGAGGAAGATATTTTAAATGTTCTTTAGTCCTCAGACATACTTTTCTAATGCAATTGGTCAATAAATATTGAAGAGACAATGGCAAGTTACCTATTATTTGATACTTACAGCAGCATGTTAGATCCACCCACCTTTGACAAATTGAGGCTTCTTTATGTGTCATGTTAGGATACAGCTAAATTTAAATAATAGTTTGAGCTATTTAAGCTAATAGTATGATTTCAAAATGGAATGAAGACAGATGTTTAGGACCTCAGAATAGCAGCCAGCAATTACAAGTGACTTTATGTTCATTGGCATAATTTTGGTGTACGTGTTTATTACATGGAATAAAGGAATGGTCGGTATACTGCTATCAATACAATCAATATGAAGGATACACTTGCAAAGGAGAAATATCAATTGATGGCACCCATATTTAATGGACAAAGAGGATTATCTAACAAAAAACAACCAAGGAGATAATTCTGTATTTCTTCTTTTTTTTACTTTTTTTAATGGAGAGAGGATAAGTAATGAGCTCATCCTAGCAGAGGTTGAATCAATAGCTATGTTTTATTAGTAAGTGTATTCCTTAGATCCACTGTGAACATCTTGATATTAATCACGTTAATGATGTAATATTAATATTGATATTACTATATCCCAATTTCTGTTTGTGTTATTTGCAAGCTCATTTCACATCTGCAAGATTCATGTATTTTGCAAGAAACTAAATCCCAGGAAAATATGTCAAGTCTGTAAGTTTTCAACATAATTAGAGTAATTTAGTCTTATTTTATCTCAAAATATAAAATCTTCATGAGGCATGAGGTAGTAATTAAGGTGGTAATAAATGTCTTTTGATATTTTTATTTCCTTTTTATTTAGTGTCTTAAAATCTTCTGATTCCATATTCATAACATAGGCAGGGAGAAAACAGGATAAATTAGACTACATCATTTAGCTACCTCCTTCCTTGTTCTTAATTGGGAATCTAAAGAAGCACACCTGATATTCAGACTGGGAGAAGTACTGGACCACTTAGTGAATTATAAAGAGGTTTATGTTCCATGATGATACATTTATTATTAATAGACATTTCAATACTTAAAGGTTATTTTTAAAGTCTTTTACACAAGGAAGTATTATTAGTTATAAATATAGAACATTTAGAAATGTAGTGTCTGCCATTTTAAAATATGAATCTCTGACTTTGATGAGTTATGGCTATCAAAACACAACTATATTAAAAATTAATTAAATTTCAAAAAATTCTCATGACAGAATCCTAGAGTCAGTGTTCTGTAGCAGTTTCACATCTGAAGTTTCAGCATCTTCACCTAAGATTCTGACATGATTTAACTGATTTGAAAATCTACATAATAATGTTAGATGAATTATCAGTTAATCATATGCTTTGTAATTACTCTTTTCTTCCTAATTCTTTATTTTGTACTATATAGTGCAGCAACATTTTGTACTATATAAATAAAAGTTTGAACCTAATTGTTGAAGCTAATCTCTAGCAACTGGATATAGGAGACTAGAGATATGGTAAACTTCTTCTTGACATAATTCATTTAGCAATGGTAAATCCGTATATTATTTTTAAATTATGTTTAAGTAGTTGTACAAAGGGATTTCTGCTCAATGTATTGGTGTCTTAGCACAATGCATCTTGATTGATGTCACATTTATTTGACTTCGTATGTAGGGCATACAAATTTGAGTCTGATGAGTAATACTAGTCTAGATTATTACAGTGATAGTTAGCTCAGTGCCCTTTCATGGATGATGGTGAAGGATGCTGTCTGTGGGACTAGAATGAAGAAGGGTGAGGCACTGTAGTTACAGAAAAGGATCCTTGCTATTTTCCCACAGGCCTCAGGCTGAACAGTGGATGCAGGTCATGGTCTATGCACCCCACCATTCTACCACACATGCTGTCTGCTCTTATCTCCAATGTTCATGAAAATGCCGGATCACATAAAGAAACATCATAAAATAACTGATTGGAGCTACAGGTAATACACATTTTGGACAGTTTTGTGAAGGAAAGAAACAACCTAGATAGCTATCTAGCTAGCTATCTCTATGTATCTATGTATCTAGGTATCTATCTATCTATCTATCTAAGATACTGTACAGAGGAGTTACGGTTACATGAGTAAGGTAATGAGTACAATTCCTATCGAGCTTTGTTACCCCCTCCTTTGTTTCCCCCCCATCATCCCTTCCCTTCCCAACTCCCCAAATCCTCCTTTTCCCCACACGCCAAAGTTGTAGTTTGTTTTCAACATAGTGTCTTGTACATCTCATTGTTACAATGTGTCAACCTGTATCCTCGATTCAACATTTTGTTATTTCTATTCTACTCCCCTAATTAGAAAAATGTATACACAAGATGCAGTGCACTGGAATCAAATACAGTGAAAACAGGGGTTATACCATGGAGGAAGAACATACAAAAGAAACCAAAAAACAAAAATCACATGGTACATTAAAAACAACAGTAACAAAGATGAAACCTCTTTTGTCCCTATCTTGGAGTTCATTTCACTTAGCATCCTCTTATACGGTCATATGTACATAGCTTTTGACCTTTTTTTGCATGTCCTAGATAAATGCTAGTCATTGCAGATAAGGGAAACCATGGGACCTATGTTTCTTTGGGCCTGGCTTACTTCACTTAATATAATTTTTTCCAAGTCTTTCCATTTCCTAACAAATGGGGCAATGTCATTCTTTCTGATGGAGGCACAGAATTCCATTATATATATATATATATATATATATATATATATATATCACATTTTCTACATATATATATATATATATCATATTTTCTTGATTCCTTCAACTACTGAGAGACAACAAGGTTTTGTTCCCATTTGTCTGATGTTTAGATCAGGTCTCCTTTCTGCTACTGGGTGGTCGTGACACTGGCAATTTCTGAGTTGTGCCACTGTAACACAATTTTAGTACATTTATCCCCACCACACTTAGAATTGCTATTTTTTCTTTCAGTGTCATGTTTATGACATCGCACTGTCTGTTATCAGAATCTGTGAAGATGAAGAAGGATACATCACCAAAACAAAAGTGTGTGTGTGTCACTGCTACTGGAAATCTAAACCTGGGGTGAATTGCTCTAGAACTTATGGACATGGTGATACTTTTGTGACTGTGTGATTGCTGTTCCTGTAAGATACTGTGAATGCCAAAACATAAGTTTTTTTCTTTTTTTTATTGTGAAAATATCATACAGAGGGGTTAAAATTACATGGACAAGGTAATAAGTACATTTCTTATCAAGCATTGTTGCCTCCTCCTTTGTTTCCCCTTCCCATCCCTTCCTATCTCCCACCCCATCCTCCCCTCCCCAAAGTTGTAAAGTTCATTTTTCAACATAATGTCTTGTACATCTTATTGTTGCAATGGGTCCACCTGTATCCCTATTTAAACAATTTGTTTTTTCCCTTCCCCTCCACAAATCATACCAACATCAAATACAGTGAAAACAGGGGTTATCTTTTCTTTTTCTTTCTTTTTCATCAGCAATACTGAAATAGTATGCAGCTTCAATTCACTGCCACTTGAAATGATGGTAAGTCTAGAGTTCGAGCACTCTGAGTATTTAAATTCCAAGCCCTTTCCACCAGGGTCTACAACTGCCATTGAAAAAGAAATGAAAAGTAAAGAAAGCAAGAAAGCAAAGCAAGCAAGAAAGAAATGAATGAAAGAAAGAAGAATGAAAGAAAGAAAGACTAAACTTACTCAACACTTTTCCATTCCCACTTTGGTGGGACTTATTTCCCTATCATCCTTAAGACTTTTAGATGCACTAGAGCAGTAATCAGCATCATTGAGATACCTACAATACCTTCAGGATAGAAAAAAACGCCATCTTTTCATGCTCCTCAAATCAGCTTCAAAATCTAGCTCAAATTACTGGATAAATCCTCAAGAAAACTCCTCAATGATAGATTAACAAGAGGTCTTTTCTCAGCAATCGTGAAACATCTTTATCAGATTATGATTGCTGAGTTACCATCAAAAGAAGTTATATTAGAAGGTTACAGATGAAAATAGGCAGATGATGATTATAACGAAGAAGAAGAAAAGAAGAAGAAGAAGAAGAGGAGGAGGAGGAGGAGAAGGAGGAGGAGGAAGAGGAGGAGGAGGAAGGAGAAGAAAGGTAAGCAGGTAGATAGGACAGACAGACAGACAGGCAGACAGACAGACAGACAGACAGACAGACAGACAGACAGACAGACAGATAGATAGATAGATAGATAGATAGATAGATAGATAGATAGATAGATAGATAGATACTCATGAATATATGACAGAAAGATCAATTTAACTTCAGTGCAAATGAATTGAATTATCAGTGCATGAAAATCTACTGCAGAATTATTTGGACATTTTCACATAGCTGACTCCAATGTATACCACAATTATGGCGATAAAAACAGCATAAAACTTACTAAAAATTTCAAGTGGAAAGGGATGAGAGAATCTCATTAAAGGTAAAATCACTCTTCTGAATTATTTAGAAACATGAAAGACAATACACCTCATTCTCTTTGCCATTGCTATACACAGGAAAATAAAAATCTCCCTTTAGATCCATTAGCTTCTTTAAGATGCTTCTACAAATAAAGTATTGATACAATATTTATCACTATGGGCCATTACTAAAGACTCCTATCTGAAATACTCTTTGAATATATTTCTCATGTTTATGACAGTTGTGGGGCAAGTGACATGATCATCTACATTTAGGGAAAAAACAATTTCAATTATCTGACTTGTCTTCAAGTCATACAAGTCTTTATTTCTTTACATATGAATTTCCATTCTTAAAATAGTGACTTTTATGCCCAAAGGGGATTTTATAGCTGCAAACTGCCAGAGTTTATTACAACAAACCAAGGGATAAACACAGGAATTCTGTCAGAAAAATTGCTGCTATGAAAAGTTGAATTTCATTTCAGTATCAATATCATCTAGTTTTGTTTTCATTAAGTATGAGTCCTATAACGAATAGTTTAAAGAAGTCTTTCCATGTTAACCTGAGAATACATAGAGGTAAAAAGACATCCATTCATGTTACTCTGATGTACACACTACTACATAATAGTGAATAACTACCCATTTAATTGGGTGCATCCACAGATAATGCAAGCTGAAAATTTCATGTAATAATTCATCAATTCTGTCTTTAGATGATATTTACATGCCTTGCTATCTACAATATGATTGCAATCAAAGTAATGATAACTGAAAGGGAGTTGTGACAGTGATCCACTTCTTCATGCTCAGAACTTATTCTCAAATATGCCTCTTGACACTAGAAATAATGCTAATTTTGTCATTTATTCATTTATTTATTTTTGGTTGGTCATGGTGCCTGAACTCTGGGCCTGGGCATTGTCCCTCAGCTCTTCAGCTCAAGGCTAGAGCTCTACCCTTTGAGCCACAGCACTACTTCCATTTTTTTCTGCTTATGTGGAGCTGAGGAATCAAAACCAGTGCCTCATGCATGCAAGGCAAACACTCTACTACTGAGCCTCCTTCCCAGCCCATTTTGTCATTATTTTAAGAAAATGAGCTCATATCATATGTAATGGTAATAATCTATCTTTTCTTACCTATCAGTGCATTTGTAAAAGTCTTAAAGTCCAAATAGATTAAGTTCAAAGGAAGTGCTACCTAATATTTGATTATATTAAAATACTTAATTTAATCCTTCACTCAATTACTTTCCAACTAAAAGTTTGTCTTTAACTTCAAAGTTTTGTTTTTGTTTTTTTGTTTTGTTTTGCTTTTTGCAAACATGAAATTCATTTCTAAGAGAATGAGTACATATTTGATGCAATGCATTTAGATTTTGTTTTTGTTTTTATGCTGGATAGGTGTAGAAATAGGATTGCATGATCAGTAGGTACATTTATAAAAAAAACTCTTCATAATATAGAGGGTCCACATTGTAACAATGAGATGTACAAGACAGTGTGTTGAAAACAAATTTTACAACTTGGGGGAGGGAGAGTTGTAGAGGTGGGGCAGAAAGGAATGGTAAGGGAAAAATAAAGGAGAGTGAACAATGCTTGATAGGAAATGGACTTATTACCTTGTTCATGTAACTGTAATCACTGTGTACAGTATCTTTACAATAAAAAATATATTAAAAAATAGAAGGTCCAAAATGAAATTGCTAAACAAAATGTTATTTTTAATTCAATGTATTTTATATAATTTTAGAAACATAAAATAGAATACATTTATGTTGATATATTTAAATGAACTTAAAATAGTATAAAATTTTTACTATATTGTATAAAATTAGTAATTGTTTTTAACTTCACTATAATTATACAATTTTATTGTCAAAATTTCTCATATGAAATTAATATCAAATATTATTACTATAGTATTAAGACTATTTTGTGTTACTTCCAAGATGACCCATGTCTGCTTTCTGATGAAAGCAATGAATGAATATATGGTACAAATATGATTATTTTATGTAGATTTCTTGATTCGCTATCTTTGTAACAAAAAAGAATATATTTTGAAAATATAGGCAAAAAGTAAAACAACAGAACTTTTACCAGAAATCCCAGAAGAAATTTATACTAATCTTGAGAAAACTGGATTGCATTCAGTGAAAAGGAATAGTATTTCCTAACACTGAAAAATTGATAAAAATAAACTTTATTAAATAAATAAACTTACAAAAGAATGAGTGAGAAAATGCTAAACTTCACCTGGATTTTTCAGAGAAATTCTCAGGATGATATGTCTCTACTCATCAATAAAATCAAAGCTAGTACAGCAAAATAAGCACAAAATGTGCTTTAAAATGTTTCAGAAAAAAATATCCAAATGGCTCAGAAGTGCATGAATTTATTCATTTTTACTTTCATTGGTTGTCAAAGAAATGTAAATTGAAACTGGGATGATAACACTCTATCCCCTTTTGGGGTGAAAGGAAAGCAGAAAATATTGCACGATCAGAACTCTGGAGTTCTGTGGGTGCTGGGAGAGTAAAGTGCTTTCAACACTTCAGGGAAGTATTTGGTGTATGCTAAACTGCAACATATGCACAACATATGTTGTGCAAATCCACTCCTAGTTCTAGGCCCAATAGAGGGGCCTGTGCATATTTACCCAATGACGTATCTTAAAATATTAATAACAGCACAGTTTGTCCTAACCCCAAACTGTGAACAGACCATAGGCTAACATTAAGAGAGCAGATAAGCAAATGATTAGGCATTGGTAAAGTGAAATAACACCATATATAATGTGAACATTACATCACCTCGTGGGGAAATAGGGATATGTTCTATAAACATAAAACTGAATTAAAGAAGCAAAATTAAAAAGAGTTTACTGTGTTATTCCATTCATATAAAGTCAATTCATTTGAGTCAGTAATGTGTGTGAATATTACTGAGTGGAAGGATGTAAGAACTTCAATGAGATGCATGTAATGAATATTCTTTGGCTAATTATTTTTTGGCACTGTATTAGTTATACAGAATGAAGGGTTTCCTTATGCTATTTCCATAAGTTAACACATTGTATTCTGATCATTTTCCCATCATCTATTATTACTCTTTCTATCCTGTGGACTGAAGGATACAGAGATGTTCTCATTTGGGAACACACATTCATCTGAGCAGTCATGTATGTGGAGTTTCTTGTTTATTCATACAACTTCATAATAATATTAAAAAATGGAATTTGTTATATGAGAATTTTAATTGCATACCCAATAGAGAAACGATATAAACAAGCACAAAAGTGCTTGAATGCTATGCATTTGAAATCTACACTTACAAATTCTTATTCTAATAAGACAATTGTGTTTGAAACAATAGGAAGCAAAATTGCATAATCAGAATACTACTTTCCGAGACATGAAGAGATCAATGGAAGAGGTAGGATCAGGTTGCACTGGACATAGAAACTGACATGTTGAGTTGAAATCCCTTTGTAAAATTACTGAAAAATAAAACTAGACATATTATCAATTTGCTGAAAGTTTTGTCTCTATAAATGTCATATTGCTAGCAGTTGAAAAGAATATTCTTTCATAAAAATTCTGAACAATATAAGCATTTGTGTCATAAAATAGTTTTAAGGTTTTTTTTTTTTTTTGGGTCCGGTCGTGGGACCTGAACTCTGGGCCTGGGCACTGTCCCTCAGCTCTTCAGCTCAAGGCTAGCACTCTACCACTTGAGCCACAGTGCCACTTCCGGCTTTTTTCTTTTTGCTTATGTGGTGCTGAGGAATCGAACCCAGGGCTTTGAGCATGCAAGGCAAGCGCTCTACCACTGAGCCACTTTCCCAGCCCAGTTTTAAGGTTTTTAAAATCCAGTTGATACATGTTTTTGTAGATATCACATCTGATTTTTAAATATAGTCTAAAATCTAATGGAAATTTTTTTTAGGAATTGCAGGCATGGCTGATTGACAAGCAATGTAGTGGACAAATTCAATGAATCACCATTAAAACAGAGCCCATTTATGCCTCAGGTTTATATATATATATATATATCCCTGCAGTGAATGTTACAAAGTTACCTGTTCCTTTCTCTGGAATCTTTGACAGAGCTGACCCTGTGAAAATGCCAATTAACACATACTTCTTTGGAAAGGAAGTCAGGTGAAAGATCAAAATCCTTGGACTTTCACATGAGTTCTCTGACCCCTGGTTAGATGTGCAACAACAATATATATTTACTGGTGATCATCTTAATATATATTTCTAAGCCAATCAAATAGCTTGAAGGTTTGGGCATCTAAAAAAATTAGATTCTAAGAAACACGTCCTTGGGAATGCATCCTTGGGTTGGCCATAGAAACACAGGAACTGCAATCAGAGTCAGTTTCAAATGCAAGATTGCTCTGGCCTCCAGCTGGATCCCTTAGCAAGAGGTGAAATTGTATGAAGAACTTTGGTTTGTTTGTTTTGGTTTTGTTTGTCTCCTGCCAGTACTGAAGCATGAATTCAAGACATGCACTTTCACTTGCTTCTTACTGTTTTTCCCCTCCTTTTTCCCCCTTTGGATTTGGTGCTTTACCACTTAAGCCATACTTGTGCTTTTAGCTTTTTGCCAGTTAACTGGAGATAAGAGTATCACAGATGTCTGAGCTAGATTTGAACCTTGAAACTCAGGGTTCAAGTTCCTGAAGAGTTAGGATTACAAGTATAAGCCTATAATATGGGGTTTCTGTATGGATACCTTGAGGGCAGCAAGCTCACTCAGATCAGCATCCAGCTCCAGCACATCTGCTATAATTGGGCTGCAATAGGAGCCTCCATGGGTTGATTGATGCCAGCATCTCATGATAGAGGCTGCCCTGCTGTGGACCTCTTTAGGTCAGAGTAGATTATTTGGAAATGAACAAGTTGTTATAGAACTTAGATAAACTTGATACATGAAGTATAAAAATGTATAAAAGTATAAAAAAGAATTAAAATATTAGGCTTTCTACAGTTCTAATCAATAGCTTATCAAAATTAATTTAATATGATTGAGGGAGAAAGTAAAACAGATTATGTCTGCTGGCACTTGAATGCTGTAGTTTATTTCATATTACTTGTTGGCTATTGTATGCTTAAGTAACAAAACTAAATAAGAAGAAGAGGCACAAAGAAATGCAATATGTGGAATGCTAAAAAAAAGAGCAGAGAATATTTGAGATATCACAGAACTTGACATGATTACGAAGAAAATTCAACATGAAGCAAAATAAATTATGTCAAACACAAAGCGTCAGTCAATAATCTGTTCAGCTGTGCAATGTGGCAGTTTGACTTCTTAATTTTTGTTCAAGAAGAACATGAGGAAATAAATCAAAATAAAAAGCATAAATTATGCCAACTAAATATAATAGATAAAACAATTGACCACAAAAGATGTTTATTATATGTGTATAAAATGTTCTTCTTCAGAAAGAATATTCAGAGATAATGTCAAATATATCAGCAGGTAATTTGATGTATGAAAACATGGTACAACAGGCACTAAAAGCATTATGAGACTTTTTATTTAAAATTCTACTAGTTATAATTACCTTTAAATATTTAATTATCTGCCAATATTTTTTGTTTTCAGTATTTATTCTTCAGTTTTTATGCTTTCAGTTTATTATTCTTAGAAACCGATGATTTCTTTGTTTTGAATTGTTTTAGAGCAATTGTTCTAATCAACAATAGAAAATTTTTATCCAAAATACTTTTACTTCATTTAAGTTGCTTTACAAAGGTTTTATCATTTAAAAATCAGTTTATAAGTGCATTCTCTCCTTTAGTACATAATTCTGCATGAATTATGTGACACCTAACATTCCTCAATTTGTTTCTATATTTTTCTTAGAACTTTAATATTACCACAAAGGCACTAAATAGATTATGAGAATATGCATGACTTAAAATTATTTCCAGCCTGCTTACAATATGGTTTGTAACTACTGATACACAGTAAGTGGGTCTGTCACCCACAATCACAGTATTCCAGAACATTCCAAGCTTGGATTCAGAATAGAGCAGTTTGGGTGAGGCTGCAGCTCAGTGGTAGAGTACTTACCTAGAATATACAAGGGCCAAGGTTCACCAACACCATATAGACAGAAAGACAGACAGACAGACAGGCATGCAGGCTGCGGGCAGGCAGACAACCCGACATATAGTTTATAGGCAGATTGACAGATTAGTACATACATAAATACGTAAATTGATGTAGAGATATAAAGATAAATAGATGCATAGAGAGATGATAGATGATGAATAGACAAGTATTTTTAGTCATCTTCAAAATTAATTTGGACGTGGGAAGAACATATTGTCAGTTTTTCCGCATTTAAAGTTTTCCTTAAAATACTCAAAAATATATGAATTATTTGCAAGAATATATATTTATTAAATAATTTTTTAAAAAACTGAATGCACATATAAATAAACAACTCATACAATCAGCAAGAAGTCTGATAGTGTTGGACTTTGAGCACAATAATTATGGGAAAATCAGGTATGTCTATGTCTATAATGTCTATAATGTAACAGTATATTCATACTTATGTACACTTAGTGGTACACAAAGTGTTGTTTTCAGCCATCTTAAAGAGTAACCTTATAAAAGGCATAGACAGTACAAAATACTTATAAATGTACTGATAAAAATATAAATAAAACTATTGTGCAACTCACATATGCCACTTTAAAACAAACATAAAAATGCTTGCTAGTTAAAATATTTAAAGCAGATGTAACAAGACAGGTACCTGCATGGATAATGTTTTCTCCTATGAAAATATTGTCTTTTCATTATTCAGAATTAACAGGTCAAATTTCATAGAACTTTGAGCGTAATTTTAAAAAATGCATCACTTTAAGAAATGTTAAAATTGTAAAGTATTTGAGAGTCATCGTCCTAAGCTACCAGTAATGAAAAAATATAGTAATGATTGTGGAAAACAGGAACTAATGTGGATATGTCACTCCATTTATCTCTTTCACATAATAATATAGGATGATTTCATCTTAGCATTTCAAGTGACTAATTCTCCTATAAATTCCTGATTAGGTAAGAGCAAATACTACGTTTTAGTTTTATGACTGCCTTGCGGGTGTCCTCTCATTCAAGTTCTTACTCTGTCAGTTGGTTCCTTTCACATTCAATTTCCTCCTTTCTTACTCCACTGGCCAGGCTGGACTCTAAATCAGTCATGTAACTGCACAGAGTAATCACGTAGACATCTTGTTTCCAGAAATGAAATTGTGTATTTTTTCTTTCAGTTTTTAGTTACTTCTTTATAGAATTGAGTTTTATAGGAAATAGCCCATTATCATACAATTATCCTTTACAACCACACCTCTGAACCTTGAATCCCTGTCATGATATGCTTGACAAAATTACATTATCTGTCCATTGCCTGCAATGAACAACATTATGCTCCCTGATATGAGGACACGATTAGGAGTTCCAACGAGCTCAGGTCCTGCTTAACCACTCTGCAGCCAGAGAGACAAATACTCCCTTAGAAAGCCGTAACTCTAAATAGGCACAATGAGGAAAGGCTTGCAGGGAGTTAGAGAATTGACATCATGGTGGAAGACTGAGAATCAAAAGATCCGAAAGAAAGAGCAGGATGGGCTTTCTCCACACGGGTCCTTTCTGTAATCTAACCTCACTCTGTCAAAAACTGCACACCTGCTGGTTTCCGGTTCCCATGGGTTCAAGGATGCCACTTCCGGTTTCCTGGTGGTTTATTGGAGATAAGAGTTTCACGGTCTTTCCTTCCTGGGCTGGCTTTGAGCCATGATCCTCAGATCTCAGCCTCCTGAATAGCTAGGATTACAGGCATGAGGCACCGGCACCGGGCTAATTCAATGGTTTTTTAACTTGTGGATAATAATGAGCATTGCATCTTCTTGGGTCATTTCATCAAAATAAGAAGATATTCATGGCCATGCAATGTTTTAAATTCTAGTAATGATTTATTTTGCTCAAAAATTTTATTGTTGGACAATGGTGGCTCATACCTGCTTCCACCAACCTTAGAGGGTGAGATTCAGAGGATCATGGTTTCAGGTTAGCATGGAAAAGAAAATCCATAGAACTCCATTGTGCAGAGCAAAGCTGTCTGGATTCAGTGGTATGAACATTGACCTACAACGATGACAGGAAATATAAAGTAGACAAATGTGGCTCAAGCATTCACTCCATATGTCAATTTTTATTAAGCAGCATAATACTTCAACTGAGTGAACACACATATTGAGCTCTTACTAAAACTATTGTTGTTAGAGTATAAAGAGATTTGAACTCATAATTGAGTTCCAGTTCAAATAAATGAAAAAATTCTCCACGTACTGTAGGATTTTCTGTACTAATTACAATAATTGATTTATGGCCTTCAATAATAAAAAGTCAATCTGGCAAAAAGAAACATACAGGATGGACTACTGAATTATTATTTTATATTTATCTATTCAATTAAATATATCTATTTGTAACAATTTAAGTACTGATCCAGATATTTACAATATAATTTCTTACATTAAATATAAATGCCCCATGTATTTCTCTCCAAATGGGTTGTGTGATTAATGCCTGAGGTTAAAATGCTACAAACCATGGGTATTTTTCCAAATAAATTGAAATCCTGACCTATACATCTTTGATAGAGCCCTCATTGTTATGTTTCTATTCAGAGAAGACTCTGATTCTTTCTAACTCTCTAGTGGCCTATTCAGCATAGAAGGAAAGATGAGAGAGTAAGAAATACAGTCTCTTGTCTTTTTCTGCAGTTTCTCAGTGTTGGTTTGACAGGTAATATAAGCTTGAACTATTCTATGGGTAGTTGGACGACATTTGCTTCATAAATTGTCAGCACACTCTGTCTTCAAAGTTGTAAGGATGACCTTAAACAAAGACAAATGTCTTGTTAGAATACTAACTCCTAAAAAGCTTTAGCTTTCAGACAAAATATCAAGATATTTTCTTAAGATTATACCAAGAACTTTGCAACTCAAACCAATTAAGAATGAGTCTACATTAGTAACTTCTTGATCTTGTGTATAGATGTTAGGGTTTAGTTATAACTCCACAGGTTTTCGATAATATTAATCAAAACTGATAATAATGGGAATATTTACACATTGGATCACAATGTATCTGATACAGTGAGAATAGATTGAGATTCCACTTTACTAATTTGGTACCTCTTGTTTTCTCCCCAATTTCTTCTGGACCTGTCGTTTGCAGTTTCTGAGGACTTTCTAATATTCTTCACCTGTCGTCAACTGGACTAAAATGGATTTCTGATTTATTAAGAGTTTCTATTTATAAAGGATATTGCATTAATTTTGTTTATAATAAATAATATTTTGTGTACAAATACAAATCTGAATATCTCTTCACTACACAATATTGTACAATTTAGTACTTGAAACTTCAGACAGTATTTACATATTCTTCATCTAAAACTCAAACAGAATGCCCACTAACAGTAATACATGAAACCAGCACAAAAGTAGATTCCCAGCATCAATTTTCAAATATATTAGACATCAAATATTCTTAAACATATTCATGTTTAATAAACATGTAATACATACTAGTTATTTTAATTTATTACTTTGACTTTTACTTACTGAATTCTGGGAATACAAACTGATAAAAACAAATATATTACTTTGAAGGAATGTTTATTTAACTTAATATGAAAGCTTTAGTAAAAATACTTTTCATACAAAAAGAACACTGTCACATTTCATTTCAAATAGCAATATTGCCCATACACTCAGTGTAAATCTGATCATCATAATGAACCATTATATATTTCATGTCATATATATTATATATAATCCAATTGTATCTGCTTGTTATAATTAGTATAAATTATTTGTACAAAAGGGTTTTACTTTGATATTTACATGCATGTATGTACTTTACTTTGATCAAATTCAATATTCTAATGATTACTTCTTAACACTTTTCTTCCTCTTTTCTTTTATTATAGTATTTTTTGTAGTTTGCTTATATTTAAATGGTTGTTTATATATACATATATTTGTATCTGTCTTCCATCTATCATCTATCTATGAACCTATCACCTTCAGTAATCTATCTATCTTTCCATAATCAATTTATCTATGTCATCTGTCATGTTTCATCTATCTATATAGCTATCTAGCTAGCCATTATTTAATGCACTCTTCCATTATTCCCCCTATCTTTCTCTATTATTCAACCATACAAAATGAAGTTATGTTCTTTAGAGGAAATTGGATGCAACTAGAGATCATTGTG
This sequence comes from Dipodomys ordii, assembly GCF_000151885.1. Classification (NCBI taxonomy): domain Eukaryota; kingdom Metazoa; phylum Chordata; class Mammalia; order Rodentia; family Heteromyidae; genus Dipodomys; species Dipodomys ordii. The sequence continues at coordinate 6,450,235 of NW_012267246.1, read as the reverse complement.
TCAAGCAAGAAAACCCAATCTGAGAAAATAAATATCACATCTTTTCATGCCTGTGCAGAAGGTTGACTTGAGAAAAATGCAATAATAATGCCTTGCACTTATAACAACTTTCTGTTTGGTTTAGAAAATTATTTTTAATATGGAGTTATGATTTAACTGGCATATACTTCAATACCAACTCTGATTCTTAAGTAATAGAAAGTTCTACCTTTTATGTTCTATAATTCTTAGCATTTGTCTCAACCAAATTGTAGTCCACAAAATGGTTTTCTTGATTAATACAGAGTGAATATCTTCTAGTTCAGAAATGATTCAGTACCAGGGTTCTGAAATTGACTCAGTCTAGCTACCTTTCATACAGCAAATCAAGGAAGTAATTGTTTACAAACTACAGATTTTAATAAAGTATTTATTTCATTAAAACCCTGCATTAATGAATCTTTGTAATTGTATACGAATATTACCTTTGTAGTTAAAAATATTTCTCTATTGTCTCAAAATTTCACCTACTGGACATCGACCAGCAGTTAGCCAATATAGCTCTTCTACAAAGGGTCCAGTTCCTTTCTTATCAAGACCTTCATGACATTATCTTGAAATCCATCCCATCTCTTATTCATCTTTTCAGACTAACTATAATAATAAAATAATGAAAATTGAAATATTATTTCTGAAATAAATCCAATTAGAAGATGTAAACAAAAAGGCAAATAAGAGCCTTCCAAAGCCACCAATGATTACCTCTCAACATAAACCTCTAAATTCCAGCTCTGTTTAATCTATGATGCTTAACAATGAAATAAAAATATCTACTCTCATATTTAAACCATTTGAACTGAATTTAAACCGTTGGTGACATTAAGTGTCTCCCATCACTATATTACAATAATAAGAGCTTACTGAATTGATGCATACAAGCATATTAAAATATCTACTGTGTTAGTCAACAATACACTAAAGAAATGGTTTAGAAATGTGTAGGTAACAAATTCATGGTTTTTAAATTTTAAACACAAAGTTTGAGCAGTGACAATAACCTAATATTGGATATTATTTTCACATTCTCATCTTTTTCAACATTCTTACCTACTTGTAGAAATGTTTCTCAGAAAATTGATGTTAGCCATTTCTGGTTTATATTATAATATGTTAGCGTTCCAAAACGCTATAAAAAGGCAATAATCTGAAATGAAAGCTTTAGAGTATGTCTAAATCACACAGATGACTTAATATTTATTAGTTGAAAGTCAAAAACAAGAATAGGCTTTTGTTCCCAGTGCATAAAAACATAGATTTTGGAGTGAACTTGAAAGTAATTTAAAAGAAATGCTACCAATACTTATGCCTGTGAAATTACTCCACTTTACCTCTGAGATGTATTTCCTTTGCTTTAAATCCATGAAAATATAATCTCACAAGTTAGTTACCTGGCTAAATGGGATACTATTTTTAAAAGAGGGTTATAAATGGCAGTCAGTGAAATAAATTTATTTTTAAAGTAATATATTTTTAAAAATCTTATTGCAAGGTGATGTACAGAGGGGTTACAGTTACATAAGTAAGGTAATGATCACATTTCTTGTCTAACTTGTTACCCCTTCCCTCATTTTTCTCCCTCTTTCCCTCCCCCCATTCCCCAAATAAATTTATTTTAAATAGTTTACTTGGTAACTGTGTTATCTTTTATTCTCTGGTTGTGCTGCTTCACGTAAAATGCAAGAAAATCTAACTCCATTTAGTAATATTCTTTAGCGTAATTGAAAACTTAGAGAAAAACAATTCAGAACAATATTTTACATTAACAACTCAATCAATATGTAGATGAAAGGCTAAAAACATCAGCTTGAACTTGATTTACTTTGGCTAGCTGGATGTATTTCAAAGGAAACAGACTTCATGCAGTCATTCACACAGGTTTTAATAGTCAATGTTATGAGGAGAAGGAATAAATGAGAGAGTGATCATTACTACATCATCACTACAAACGTGATGATGTAGGAACATAAAAAAGTGGTGATATCTAATAAGTATGCTTAGATAAGAAGCTGACACCTGGGCCACAGGCCATTAGTGTCATACTCTGCTGATCATGGTGTCTTACTCTGTGAGTCTCTGGGTTTCTTACCCATTGTCTTACTCGGCTGAGTCTGTGGGTGCTTGGCTATACTGAGCCCGGAGTCATTCTCCCATTCCCCTAGCTGCTCCTGGATGTCTACCTGATCTAAATCCAAGCAGGGGGCTGGCTGCTTGAAAACTTCATCGCAATGTCCAAAAATGTAGTTTCTTCATGCTAATTCCAAGCACAGAAGGAAATTTAAAATGTGTCGTATTTGCCCCTCATTCTTTAAATATTTTATTTTTAATTAGCATGTATGAACATACAATGTTCCTTAGGATAATGCCAAAGATACCCACAGTGCGTCAGGAGGGAGTTGAACCCTTCAACATTTTCCCACACTTCCCTCCTCCTTTCTAGTTTTCTTAAAATATTAATGTTTCTTCTCTTTAAATAGTTGTACAAAGGGGCTAGAATTCCATATGAATATGAATACAGTGCATCATGATCAATTCTCCACTTCCAGCATTCTCCCAGGCTCCACCCAAGCCCTCAGAATGGTTCCTCTTCCACAGATACATAGTCAATATAATGACTGCATTTTCCCACCTTTCCCTCTCCATTTGTCTGCAAACTTCCCGTTAACCTCAACATGACCCTTTGCAATACATGTTCCAGCTTTCTAGTATTCATTTTGTTAAATTGAAAATTAGGTAATTTTCCTTTTTCCAAACAATATTCTATGGGTTTCGTTAGCTGTCTCTTATGTGTGTTTGCATATGTTTCTGTGTATGTGTATAAGTATGTGTATAAGTGTGCGTGTGTAGCCTCCTTTGATCTTCCTCAACTTTATGTATCCTTTCGACTCTCCCTAAAACTTTAAGCTGATTTTTAAAAAAATTAATAAATAAGCTAGGTGCCAGAGGCTTATTCCTGGAATCCTTCTTAGCAATTCAGGAGGTTGAGATCTGAGGATCATGGTCCAAAGCCTGGTTGAGCAGAAAAAGTATGAGCTTCTTATCTCTAATTAACCACACAAATCCTAGAAGTAAAGCTGTAGCTCAAGTGGTAGAGCCCTAGCCTTGACCAGAAAAGCTCAGCTCTATAACAATAAACATATGACCATATAAGATGATGCTAAGTGAAATGAGCTCCAAGGTATGAAAACAAGAGGTTTTTCTTTGTTGTTACTGTTTTTAATATACTATGTGAAGTTCTTTCTTTTTTCTTTTTTTTTCTGTTTTTCTCTATGGTTTATCCTTTGTTGTCAATGTTTTTGAGTTCAGTACCCTGTGTATTATATGTACATTTATCCAAATTAGGGAAGGGAAGGGGAACAACAAAATGGTGAGACAAAGGGCCAACCAATGCACTGGAGATACTCATAAGACAATATGTTGGAAATGAACTTTACAACATAGGAGAAGGTTAGAGGGAAGGAAAAAGGGACAAAAATGAGGGAGAAGGTAGCAATGTTTGACAAGAAAGGTACTTACTATCTTACCTATGTAAGTATAACCCTTCTATACATCACCTTGACAATAAAGACAAAAAAAGGCTCAGTCACAGTGTCCAGGCCCTGAGTTCAAGTCTCAGGGATGACCACAAAAATATTAATAAATAACCACTGTTAGAGAAAAAACAAAACAAACAAACAACAGAAAAACCCTGCAATAAATATCTATCTTCACTAAGGAAAGAGAATGACTAAAGAAGCTCAGACACATTTTATTTTAACAACTGTAACACAATTGGAATTGAGAGCCAAGGAAGAGCTGAGCAAAATTCAAATTAACTCAAATAATTGAACTAAAGCAGACACTTTCACAGGAATAGGCAAATATTACCTGATTAAGTTAAGGCAGGGAAAGAATGTCTAGGCTGGCAACAGTGCAGCTCACTCCAAAACCGAGGAAGCTAGACAAGTGAGAGTGAATATAAGGCAGAAAATCAAGGCCATGACAAAGAAATAGTTTCCAAACATAAGCAAAGGCGTTGAATCACATACAAAAACAAAATGCAATTACAGAGACCTATTAATAGCTACAAAAATTATGGCATGCTTAGAGATGGCACTGAGAAAATCTTTGATCTCATGGGAGAAGTGGAAATAGAGACACATTAGTTTATCTAAAAATCATTAGCTTATTGTGAGATGATAGCTACTTTCTTGGAATTGTCTGTGCATTTTGATGAAGGATGAGATTACTTTGCAAAAGTGAAGATGGAAAATATGAGAAAAACACAACCAAAAAATGGTGACATTTGACAGTATAACCCCTGTTTTCACTGTATTTGATGTTGGTACAATTTGGGGAGGGGAGGGGAAAAAACAAATTGTTTAAATAGGGATACAGGTAGACCCATTGCAACAATGAGATGTACAAGATATTACATTGAAAAACAAATTTGACAATATTGGCATATGGGGGATGGGGGGCTGAGGGGTTGGGGGGGGAGATGGGAAGGGATGGGAAGGGGAAACAAAGGAGGAGGCAACAATGCTTGATAAGAAATGTACTCATTACCTTGCTCATGTAATTGTAACCCCCTGTACAGTATTTTCACAATATAAATAAATAAATAAATAAATAAATTTTTTAAAAGGTGACATTAGATTGCAGGACTCCTGCAATTCATGAAAGTCAGGAAGAACAATGAGCTCTTTATTTTAAGTTCCTTGTAAATACAGGAAGTATCATTTAAGACAGTTAACTTTTGAAATTATAAATACAATAATTTTGGAAAACACATGAACTTGTCATTTTAATCGTTGAAGTGTTCCCAGAAAAAAAAAGATATCAGAAGAAAAACTGCAAAAGTAGTATTAGGAAAAAAATCTCTTAAGGAATAGTTAAAAGTAGCATTTTAATTACTTAATTAATAACTAAATTATGGTATAATATATTATTGAAGTGGCAACTCTTAATGAAGTAGCTACAGTGATATTGGAATGGGATCACATGTTCAAGCTAGATTACCAAAGGTTGAACTATATTAGTATTTGCCCTAACTGGGCCTTTAGATCCCTTTTCTCTCTCTGATTCTCCCCACTTTAAGTTGGGGATAATCAGTCAGATGTTTTCCTGCCAGGATTCTAGAATCTGCTCTAATGAGTTGATACTGATGTGGGTATAACGTATGTGGTTTGATTGGACTTTTCATATTCTCTGAAGCTTGTCTACCCTTACTGAATTTCTAGCTCTTCTCTTTGTTCTGGGTAATAGTTTCCAGAGCTAAGAATCATTTGATATGAGACAAATGAATCTCTCTGGACTTCACAGTTGAGTTTCAGTGTTCAATTTTTTCAGTGATCTCATTTTTTTTGTTCTCCTTTTGCTGTGACTATCAAATCTCAGTAATAGTCACCTAATTCCACTGCCCTTCCAGTTATAATTCCCTCTCAACACATTGCATAGATTCGTGCATTTCTCCCCTCCAGGAGTGTGATCCATTCATTACAAGTACAGATTTGACACAATCATCCTTCTCAGCATCATATATATCATTAGCTGTGTTATCCTCAAGCCAAAGGAGCAGAGACCAGGGCCCAAATCTGCTTTGCCAGTTTTTCTCAGTTGCTTCTGGTGCCCCTGATTTTTCTAAGAAGTGGCTAGGGGCTTCTCACTGTGCAGTTGGCCCAAGACAGACTGAGAAGAGATGTTAATGCATTGATACATTTTTCCCCTTACTTGCTGGTCTGAGGTGCCCCAAAAGAAGGAATACGTAAATGTTTATTTTTTTGTTTTTGTTTTTGTTGTTTTTCTTTTTATGTTGAGGAAAATGTTAGTCCATATAGGAAAGTATGCTTGGTAGGTATAACGATAAAGGTCCTAATCAACTACCTCAGAGAAAATTTAAGGCTTACTTGCATAAATTTATTAACTAAATAATTACCTCATTGAGACAATTATTAAATTGAACTCTACTAAACTTATTGGGGGAAACACTTAAATTGAAATGCCTCATTTTTTGGAGCAAAACATTTTAGTTAAATTATAAATTTATAGTTCTTTGTCCTTTTTGGATCATAGACTCCTTTAAAAATATAATGACATTTAGGAGTTTCCAGAAAATAATATATTAAATGTTATCAACTTCAGAGGATTCACAAATGACCTGAACACTATAATAACCGATAAGCTGAGGAGCTCTATGTTTTCAATTTTATTAATTTATTGAATAAGAGCAAAACTTGGAACTTTCAAACATTTATATCCTTATCTCTCCTACCTTTTTTCCATTACTCCATCAAACTAACCAGGTTTTATGGAGCTTTGACACAAACACTTCACATTTTTTATTCTTACATATTTTTCATTTATTTTTGCAATTGTTCCACATGAATACACAAAATTTCCAACGTATAGAACTCTACCCTAATATATATACATACATATATATATTTACATAGATATATGAACATCTCTCTCTATATAAAATCTACATTGTATTACATGTGTTTATGTACATATATTAATATAAAGAAAGAAACAGTTTCCAGATTACAGAACAGTTGTTAGCTAACGAAGCTGTGGCTTATCTACTGCTTTGCAATGTCTTCACAGGTATTAAAAATTCAAACAGCTTCTGTTTATGTGTACACTTGATAAACTATTACTTTAATGACATCTTTTTAAGAGTGAAGAAATAGCAATGTTCATACATGAGCAGGAAGTAGATGTTCTATTGGCAAACATCTCTCAGTGGTCTTGAGAAGGCCTACATCCATCTCCTGGCACAGTCATCCTATTGACCTGAAGCTCTGTCCTCTCAGAGGTGTGTGAGGATTGCTGTGTGCTCTAGGAGTGATGGAAGGATGCCTTATCAATGACATGGCTTCTGATTTTCAGTGGCACTGTTCTGAAATCTGAGTGTCCCAGGTTAAGACAGAGCCCTTAATCTGCAGAGATATGATATCCAAAATACCTAATAGATTACTGTGATTTGGGAGATGTCTGTCAACCTTATTGTCACCTTCCTGGACAATACTAGGAAGCATCCCAACCTTTAGATATTTGTGTTGAGTCACTAAATCTGAAAATCTATGCATTTTGTGATCAGAATTAATACTGTAACAAAGTCACTGATGGCATCTCTTTAGTTGAGGATATGGTTAAGTCCAGTCAAGAAGGGCACTATAACATTGTTGCAAATCTTTAGTGCAAATTGTTCCTTTAAAGTCTGACATAATTTAAAAAAGCTACTGTGCATGGAAAAAGGGAAATAAAATCATATAGAATTTGGGAGGCTACACTTTCCTCTAAAGATGGGAAGCTACGTTGAGTTTCAATTTGCATTTGACATAATTGTGTCCTTTCTCTGAGGTCCAATATATTTAACTGAAATGACAATATCTGAAAATTGGTAGAATATCCGTTCTCAATGATCTACTTAAATTACTATTATGTAACGGGAGGACAACTGTGGTAGAAAACACCAAATGGAGACTGTAGGACCTGGTGTATTTGCCAGAATAATAAAGCAAACATTTGACCTGAAGCTAGGGGAAATAGACAAGAATATAAAAAATATTTTAAATATTCAAAAGAAGGTATTACATCCAATACTCACTTATTCTCTGCTTGGCTTTCCAGAAGTATATTGGAGAATGATTGTGAATTACAGTAGAATATCATCAGGTTTTTCACTCCCCCTCTAATTCATGCTCCAGACATGTAATTATACTCATAGTAAATCAATATAGCTCTGTCTACCCGATGAACATCTATTGAACTGGAAAAGATTTTCCTTCTAGGCCAGTTGACACAAATTACCAGGATTCATTCAATTGTGTCTAGCAGTAAGAGCCATATAGCTTTTCTGTGGTGCTTCTGAGCCACACCAGCTCTTTGGCTTTATATCATGATATAGTTTAAGAGATGTTCATTATTCGGCCATATTACAAAAAGCTGTGCTATTAGCCTGTTATTCAATTATATTAAAAGCTAATAGAACACTGTGAAGCTTAGTAAGTTTTATTTGTGAGAATTAGAGATTTACTCACCATCTATTAGATATAAATTCAGTGATTCACACTTTGGAGAAACAAAGGAATTTAGTAGAATGAAATCTTGGAGTATTTCCCCCCCTCAAAAGTAAAGGATATGTTTCTGAATAAGGATTAACACTCTATCACTCCTGAAATTAAAATGAACAAATGGTACCTCACTTCATGGATTTATTTTGGATTTTAGAGGTATTTCATATACATTAAAACAATGTGACTCATTTATTAAATAAGAAAATCCTATGAGAAAGACTACTCTAATAATGGGCTTGGAATAATGGGGTTTGAACTCAGGGACTAGCTCCTTCTAGGCACAGGCTCTACCATCTGTGCCATGATCCAGTCTGGAATAGCTCTTTAAAAAGTTCACCAAGAGCCCTACTGAGCCATTCGGCCACAAATTAAGAAAACAATACACAATGTCTACATGCATGTTTACCTCCATTCCTTTCTTAAATTATTTAAAACTATTAAAAGCGTGAAGCAATATTAATATAATGACAGACTATTGTATCTCTATGTAAAGAATAAACCACATATGTTGCATGTACAGTGTATATATATCATGTAATATTAATAACATTCATATACTATAAAATATGTGTGGTTCATTCTTTTATAGAGAATATAGATATAAATTATAATATACATATAAACATTGAAGATATCAAGTATATGTAGTATAGAATATCTTTTGTCATTAAGTTAGTTTCAAGTTAAATTTATTCTGATAATGTGTAATATTGTTAAAAATGTGTAATATTGTTAATGTTGTTATTCCTGGAAATTTCCTGAGAAAATAAATGAAAATATACTTGTAAAGGGAGCGAAATATAATTTAAGGGAGCAAGTATAATTTTAAAGTCTATTTATTCCTGTGAGAATGATTTGTAGAAGTTGGAATTGTGGCTTGGAGACAATATATATAAGTGTGTGTATACATATATATATGCAGAGATTAATTGGCAGACATTAGCTATACTATGCAGGTTTCATTGTGACATTTCCACACATCCATATGAGATACCTTCTCTAATCCTGTCTTCCACTCCCTTTCCTCTCTGAGAAAATACTATCAATAGATTTCCTTGTCCTACTTACACTGGGATGAGGAGCATGAGCATCCTAATTCACTCTCTCTATTGGTCCTCTTGGATTCTGACCCCAAACAATTCCTGCTTTTCTTTCCTGTCATTCATTTGCTGTGTTAGTGGATAATTTTTCAAAAATTATCTTTAAGTTGCTGTACAACGATCTGTCATTGAGCAAGCAGGTTATGAGTTCATCTTGACCAACATCGCCCCTTCTAACATTCCCAGCCATCCTTTCCCTACCTACCCTTGCCTTCACTCTTCTTCATGCTGTAGGATATACATTGGCTCCTTGACTGCATGCATACTTTTATATTTTGGTAGAACTCATCCTTTTGCTCTTAAAATTACTAAAGTTATTCATATTGTAGCCACTTATAAGAAAACATTTGTCTAATTATTTCTCTGTAATACATGTTCTCCCTCCTAGTAAAGTACCTGTTTGTTTGTTCCATGTTGATCTAATTTGCATAGCTGGCTCACAGTTATTCTGAGCCTCTTTTCTTACTCACATGGACCATGTGGAGCTACTGCTCCACAAATTGCTCTGCCTCTCATTTCCACACTTCACCATTGTATTTTCTCTTCATGGTTTGTCAAATTAATTTTTTCTTCTGTGTGTTGGGATATTCCAATTTGATATTTTGGGCCAGAAATGTTGGTCCCAACAGTGATTATTTCTTCAATCATTTACTGAATTGTTCTCTTGGGAAATCATATTTTAACTGTCTAAGACCTAAAGTAACTGTACTGCCTCTGTGTATGTGTGTGTGTGTTTGTGTGTGTGCACATGCACAAACTAGCTGTAGGTGAATCTACTAATGGTGTTTCTGTTACTAATTAAGTAGTGACCTGTGGTCTTTGCACACAGCTGTTTCCCTTAGCATGTGTTATTTTTAATTGTTCTTCTTGTCTTGCTGCTTGGAATCCTTAACTTTGTTTCTGTTATGGAACTTTTAATTGCTTTGCTTTCAGGTAGAGTTTGTACAGCACCACAGGTGAGCAGATGGCTTGCAAGTCATTTTACACCATGGAAGCATTAGAGAGTCTGGCATTCCCGTGTAAGGTCCCAGCAGAAGGATACACTGGCACCCTCTTCCTAAGGGCACAGCCCACTGGTTCACAGGACAATGTGTTCTCTGTCTTGGCAGTTCTTGTCTGAGTACAGGAATCTGGATAATGAGCCTAGTCCAGGAATTGATATATCCTAACATTCACTCCAAAACTTCTGCTTAACTTACGGTATTGTGGGAGATTTCTGGAGTTCTAGACATTCTGGAACCTGAGTCATTCAGATTTAGGAGGAGGAAGCCAAATTAAGCACCATACTTGCCTCTATTTCTTTCCATGTTTAAATATACACTATTTTATATTATCTCCTATTTACTTGAATGTGCTGGTCTTTAAAGTCACTCATCCCAAATCACATTTAAGCTATACATAGAAAGGCAAAGCAATTGATTTTAAAAACAGGTTACTAGTAAAATGAGAGCTGGTGATTTTTTTTGACGCAGTGAAATTTAAATACAATATTCAGTCTGTTCTTCTCTTGTGTTTTTCCTGGTGTTATAGTCAAGCTTGTCAGCCAAAGAATAAAATTCAAGAAGAGAAGGAACAAATAAGTGAGATGAATATAAACTCTGGTCTTTATCTATTTATATAACCCCAGTGAGTGAAAATCCAGACGCTTTAAAGATCTTAAAATGTGAGATGTATTGAGAATTTACAAGACAGGGAAAGCTCTGGAAATAATATATTTTAGTTATAGCATGTCATTTGGAATGATCACTGATGTGAATTAGCCAGGACCTACAAACCCACCAAATATCTCTATTTGGAATGCATATTTATCTCTTATTCAAGAAAAATCCACAAGATTTTCTTCAAAATTTAATGCTCAACATTTATAATACAAGTGAAAGCTTCATCTAATTTTACTCTTGGGTTTACACATAGAAGGTTTAAATTTTTATTTTCCATGCAAGAAGCTCTAGGCAAAGATTAATAATGTATAATTATTCACAATTAATTAGTATCTAGTTTTACATTAATGCTTTCCAAATATTAATGTTGTGATTTAATCATGCATATTAATATATTAGTAACATGATTGACAGTTTCCTATTACAAATAATACATATTATAATAGGTACTTTCTTTTTATGTCTGTGGATTTAACATCATAATCTACATATAAGTACCAAAGGTGAACTACATAATATAATACTATATTACAGCATCTTCTATGATTAAGTAACACTTTAAGGAAAATAATGATGCTACTTTAAGTGATATTAAGTGATATAATGAACCCACTAACAGTGGCTCATGCTTGTAATTCTAGCTATGCAGGAGACTGAGAGCTGTAGGATTGCAATTTAAGTCCAGCTCATAGAGGAAATATTACTACACTTCTTGTACAAATTAACTAGCAAAAGGTAAGACAGGAAGCATGGTTCAAGTGATGGAGTGTTTAGCCAAGCTAGTGAATCAAACACGTGTAGGACTCTGGGTTCAAAGCTTAACCTTGTCAAAGCATCAACAGTATTATTACTAATCATAAATCAGAGCTGTGTTCATATTAGTTTTCTATTTATCTGCGAAGGCTCAGGTGGATCCTAACTGGTAAATACCATGCATGTTAAATGACATGGTGTCTTATGCTTCGCAGAGTGGTTCATGTTTCATCTTCATGGTTCCAGTTTAGGACTTGTGCTTATCTAATGCTGTTCAGCCTGCAGAGCAGTGGCTGGCTCTGGGTCTGGGTCCGGCTTAGATGAGATGGCCTCTAGACTGATTCCGGATCCCTGTCAGCAGCTTCCTCAGCACATCTCCCTCTCTTCACAGGTTGATGGTGTCCAAATTCTGCACAATTCCTTTCCCAGGGTTTGCTTTGCATTCATGTCATCCCATGTCTAGAAGTAAGTTCATGAACAGGAATACTAACTCAAGCAAGTATCCCGTGTGCTTCAGCTCTGCATTGGACAGAGTTCCCAGGAAGTTCTCCACGGTATGCAGGAAATAGGAAGGTGTACCTGCTACCCTTACAGCTCTGTGATCCGCAATCAGCAGACCTTGCAGCTGTTGTTTACCCTGAGCTCAAAACACAGTGCTAGTATTTCCCCCCACCTTGAAAATATTACTCCATTGCTTGCTTGAAATTACAGTCCTTAAAGGAAAACATAACTTATTTTGGTTCTTCTTCTGGCTTGGTGATTAGCTTCTCTCTGTGTAATATTTTAAAACCTTCTCATTATTTCATTTTTCTAAAATTACAGAAAAATATGGACATAATGAGAACGAAGTATTGTTAAATAACACTCTAACATTGTTAGTGTACTACAGTGTACTACAGAATAAATTCAATATTAATTTTTGTCATTCTTTAATACATTCCTCATTATAACTGTTAATATAAAGTCATCTACAAATTGATGTAGCCACTCCTATATTTTATTGATTGCATAGAATATACATTTCCAGGCTTTTACTTTTAATCTTTTAGCGTTTTATTTGGAGTCATGTCTGGTAAACAGACTGTAATTGGATCATTTTAGAATTTGAATCTTCTCTGAAAAGTTTCCATCTTCTGATTGGAGTATTTTGATTACTCCCATTTAAGGTCCTTATTTATGATGGATATATTAAAGCCCATGTAAATGGTCTTAGAACACACAAAAGTTCACAGAAAGCTACTGAGCCCCTATCTCAACCAATGAAAACAGATTTGATAGCATGCACCTATCATCCCAGCAATGTGGGGGTATTAATCAGAGGACTTTTGCCCAGCTTAGCCAGAGGATAAACAGGAAACCTTATTGAAAAGTCAAAACACAAGCAAACAAAAAAGTCACTGACTATATAACTCAAGTACAGCACCTGTCTAGCAGGGAGGAGGCCCCAGGTTCTAATGCAAGTAAACATCAGGGGGAAAAAAATGCAAGCCGGCACCAGTGGCTCAGGCCAGTAATCCCAGCTACTCAGGAGGCTGAGATCTGAGGATGACAGTTTAAAGCCAGCCCTGGCAGAAAATTCCTTGAGAGTCTTATCTCCAATTAACCACCCGAAAACCAGAAGTGGTCCTATGGCTCAAAGAGGTATTGCACTCACATTGAGCTGAAGAGCTGAGGGAAAGTGGCCAGGTCCAAAACTGACAAAAAAAAAAAAAAGATGAACATTGAAACTATAAATTGACCTTAGGTATATGAAAAATACTTCTTATAAGCAAAAAATTTAGAAGTTAATGGTGTATTTGAAAATAAATAATACATAACAATAAATAATACAATTGTATAAAACCTGATGTTTGCAGAATGTGTGTGTAGTTTGAAATAAGAAAGCTATCTAAAAAGTCAGTTCTACCATAAGAAATACGAATCAAGTTCTGTGTTCACTCAGAGTATTTTATGTGTGGGGATCATCAATATGGAAGGTCATATTATTGATAAAAATATCACAAAACAATAAAAAAAACCTTTACAATAACTGAACATGTAATGTCATTCGTTAATGTAAGTTAGAATTTAGATATTATATTAATAAAATCACAGTGGCTATAAATTTTCATTGAGTTTATAAATCTCCAGAGATGGTTCCTACCATTATCCTTATTAATATGGGGAAAGTTCATAAGCGACCTCAGAAATCAGTGTTCTCAAGCTGGCTTAAAACTAATTCTCTGTGTTGTCATGTAGGAAAACATGTGTCAGCATCTGCAAACTTATTTGATCATATACCTTTTTTGTAGGGGAAAATATCCTAGTTCCTTCAAGGAGCATCAAAATCAAGTCACTCCACAAATCTGTTGTAGAGTAGAAAAACCTGTGGAATTCTGGCCAAATATTAGTTGAGTTTCAAAAATTAATCCCTACTTATATAATCAAATAAGAACTTTTACCTGAATACAACAAGATTCCCCTCTGCTGTGAAGGATCACAAATGGTTCTATAAATGAGCCACATGGTTTATCTCTTCATAAAAAAATGCACATAACTGATAGTTAAGGATACACAAGGTACAAAACAATCCAGTTGTTAGATTCTAGCCTATTCATTCTATGTTGTTTTGTGAGGTAATTTGTTAAATGTGCACCATATGTGCATAAACAAGACAAGATCTTACTTGAAAAAGAAAAGGTGGGATCTTCCATCACCAATTTTGCATAGATGCTTTCATAAAATGTAACCTAGTCAAAAGTATAAGACCTAAATTTCACCTTCTTGTTTGCTCTTTCTCATGCTGCTAGTTTCTCTCATGCTTACATGAATAAGATCAGCAAGGCTGTTCTACTTCTCTAGATATTCCACTGTGCTCCCAGGGCCAGAGCAAGGACCGTTTAGACTAAGACTCTAATCTTTTACCTCTTCCTTAACTTGCATCCACATTTCACAAATCCTGAGGTGACTTCTATACACACAAGAATTGGAATGGTACAGGTTTAGCCCCAGAGTGTCCTCTGTCTATGTAAGAATCAACTCTTGACTTATAAAACTTACTTTTTTAAACTATTTGTTGACAAATGGAAAATATAATTGGTAAAACTAATGGTTTGCTTTTTTCTTTCTTTTTAAGTTTCTTTTCTTTCTTTTTGTAACCATAAGTTGAGTGACTTAGAGAGAACCATAAAGAAATGATAAGCTCTGGATTTAGAATTAAGTCTATGTTAAATTGGCTTCAAATGGCTTACAATTGTAAACTAAGCTACTCATGAAGCTCAGATCAGAGGAATGTGGTTCAAAGCCATCTTGGTCAGTAAAGTTGATTATATCTTCAAAATAACCAGTAAAAATCCAATTGGTATATATGGCTGAAGTGACAGCTAGCTAAGCAAGCTGAGCAGGCAGGAGGCCTCAAGTTAAAACAGCTCAAACTTTAGAAAACAAAATCAAACACAGTTAAAAAAAAACAAGGAAAGCAAAGAAAATCATCATTACCTTTTTCCAATGAAAGTCAGTATCATGTACTTACAAAATGCCTATCAGTTTTATATAGATTAGATAAAAAGAATTATAGTAGACTGCATTAAGAAAGTATAAAGGTTAATAAGATATATCCTACATATTACTGTATAATTAATTATATATATTATTACACAATAATATGTAGGATTTTTTTTTCAGTCATGGGGCCTGAACTCTGCGCCTGGGCATTGTCCCTCATCTCTTAAGATCAAAGCTAGCGCTCTACCACTCAAGCCACAGCTCCACTTCTGGCTTTTCTCCTTATGTGGTGCTGAGGAATCGAACCCAGGGCCTCATGCATGCAAGACAAGCACTCTACCACTGAGCCACCTTCCCAGCCTTCATGTAGGAGTTTTATATATCCCATGCTTCAAAGAACAGACCTGGAAGAAGATGGATCTGACAAGTACAAATAAGACACACATTCACAGTGCTGGCTTCAAACCTAGATCCTCACACATCAGACTCCTGAGTGGCCAGGCTTCCAGGTGTGAGATATGAGTCACCATTGTCTAGTGACAATTAATATTTGTATATTGCTGTCAGTGCTGCTGACATTTTGCTTGATTATTTTCTCAAAAAACCCATTGAGCTCTAATAAACATCCCAAAACCTCAACTGGAGTTAGCTGTCTACAAAGAAACAATGCAGTGTGTGAACACCACACCAAGTTGGAGTTCCTTTCACAAACCCTCACATTTTCACCTTTCCCTGAACAGGAGGAATTACAGGCCGTGCATGAGGCTTCCTGTGTATGGTTGAGGTATTGTTTTTCTCTTCTCTTCTTTCTTTCTTTCTTTCTTTCTTTCTTTCTTTCTTTCTTTCTTTCTTTCTTCCTTTCTTCTTTTTTTGTATTGTGAAAATACTGTGCAGAGGGGTAATAATTACATGGGCAAGATAATGAGTGCATTTCTTATCAAGCATTGTTGCCTCCTCCTTTCTTTCCCCTACCATCCCTTCCCCTCCACCCCCCCCCCATCCCCCGGGCACCAAAGGTTGAGGTATTGTTAAAGACAAAATAATGGATCCCAAATCTGTGTCCCAAAGTCTGCACAAACCTTCTGGCTTTAGGTGGATAAGATGACAAAGAAGCTTTAGCTGTGGACAGACATGTCCCATAAAGAGGTAGTTGGTGGGGGTTGGGGAGGAGGAGGTCTATGATTCTTGGAGTTACAAGGTTATAACTGTCAACCATTTATATTACCTGTCCTCTAATTCTCCACTGCACCTCTCTTCCCTTGAGAGGATCAGACCCTCAGACCCTCTTAAATGGCCTTTCACATTTCATTTATTTTAACATGAGGCTTAATTTGATTCCAAGAACACACCTCAGATCAGACCCTCCAATAAAACAAACCATTTGTCTACCAATGCACTAATGACTGCGTTGTTAATCTTTGAAATCAAACTTTTATTTTATACTTAGATGTGAAAATGTGCTGTTTTGTATTACCTCTCTGATGGGGATAGGTGACAAAGAATATCTTTTTAACAAATGTCAACCATAAAAGCCTGAGAAGAGGGCTTTTGTTTTGCTTTGTTTTGTTGCTACGTTTCTATTTTAATAGATAAAAGCCTTAAGCATAGTCAACCTCAGTCCAGATGTGAAGTCAGGGATTGCTGCCCTTGGCACCAACAAGAAACAAGTGATTTCTCGCAGATTTCAACATTTTAAAGCACTAGTTTTATTTCACTAAGTAGGGAGGAAGGGACGTTTCCAGGACAGTTTCAGCAGCATAGCTCAAACCTTTCAAGATTCTCATCATTGAGCAGGGCTGAATTCCTCCATCTCTGGAAGATGCATGCATTTAAGCACCCAGGTTCCAGACCAAGTGGTCCTCAAAACTACTGCATGTTCAAAGTAGGTCAGACATCTTTTGTGTAAATGTTCATGTTTCCTTTCTACCCTCAGAAGTTCTGTTATATCAGGAGTGGGGAACAGGAGCCCAGATGGTTATGAGAGGGAGGATTGTGTATCTCACACGCAGATCAAACTACTGGTGGACGTTGCTGAAGGATGACATCAGAAAAACAGAAGTTTGAGCTGGTCTGTTGAGAACAGGAACTCGATTATCACCTCCTTCTCTATGCCATTACTAATAATGATCATAGTTTATTTTTGTATTATATGCAGTCATTTATTTTTTTCTTTCATTTTTCTCTTTTTTATACATTTTATCATAAAAATACTGCGTAAAGGGGTTACAGTTACATGACAAGGTAATGAGTACATTTCCTTTCAAGCATTGTTGCCTCCTCCTTTGTCTTTCCCTTATGATCATTGTTTATTAGGCATGATATCAAAATGATCTTGTCCAATAGCTGATACAGACACTATTACCTGTTACATCATTTCATATATATATATATATATATATATACACACACACACACACACACACACACACACACTCACACATACTGACTAATACATTGTCTCTTATAAGCCAGGTTATTTTCAAAATGGTTGGCAAACACATGTAAGACAAATAAAATCCTTCATTGCATATTGAAAAAGAATGATACTGAAGCAAGAGTAAACATAAGCAATTGCTTTTTTTGAAACAGTACTGGGGTTCACTGCTCATGTACGCTAAGTAAGTATTCTACCCCTGAACTGTATCACCAGTATGTTTGATAGTACTGGGGTTTGAATTGTGGTCGTCACACCTGTTATGCATGCTCTCAATCAACGGGAACCATGCCCTTGGCCAAAACCTGAACAATTAAATGCAACAATAAAGTTTGATTATGCGCCAGTGCCTAAGTGAAAAGCACACATTTGAGCATGCCCTGAGTCACAAGTAAGATCCCACCAGGAAAAATAAATAAATAAAAGAGCAGCAGGACATTTCAGGCCAAAGAAATAACAAATATAAAAAGCTCAAGGCATGTATGTTAAAAGCTACAGTTGTAACTCTTTGAGGTGGATTTTCTTTTTGTTTTTTCTTTATAACAGCAGATTACTATTTCCACTTTTTCTAAACAAGCATGTATACCCGAAGGGATAGATTTTTAACCTTAACACAGAGAAGGGTTCTCATATTAATTTTCAGATAGAACAAAGGTGTTTTGTTCTCTCTTTGAAGGTGAAGAGCTCACTTTAACCAGATGACAGCAGAATATCAGTCAAGCAACTATAGCCAATATCAAATGGCTGTGGTATAAATTATATTCATTTGTTTTTGTATTAATCAGTCAATAAGCTATAGCCAATATCAAATGACTGTGGCATATATTATATTCATTTGTTTTTGTAACAGAGATGTTGAATTAATCATATAAAAGAAAAGCTAGTCATTGGAAGAGGTGGATACATGGCTCAAGTTTATTATATGTTTAAGGAATAGTCACATATTTTTGATGAGATATTTTAAAATACAGAAATGGACAGATTTTTCCCTCAAATGCATTCTACAAAATCAGTTTTCACTTATAGCAAAACCAGATAAGAACAAATTAACAACATCAGAAATACACAATAACATCCTTAATGATCATAGATGGAAACCACCTCCTGCTCTAATTCTAGCAGACTGAATCAAGTAACTCAGTAAAATGAATGATTTATTACAATCAGGTGTAATGTGAGAATGATTCAGTGTATGCCAATCAATAGGTGCAACAAATCACATCAAAATACTCAAGATGACAAAAGTGTAGGATGATCTCCTTAGCAAATTCATATTATAGAGAGAAAACTGAGTTTTAGAAATAATTCCCAGCAAAATATGAGTAAATGAAAAAGTCATGTTTCAATCTTGAAATCATTTCCAATTATAGAATAGAAACACTGAAACATTTTTATTGTGAAATTAATGGATGTGTGTGTATGTGTGTATGCTCAGGTGCATCCTTACAAGTATGTGCCAGTATATGAATTGAATTTGGAACCATGTGCTCTCTCTTGATATTTTTTTTTTGGGTCCAGTCATGGGGCCTGAACTCTGGGCCTGGGTGCTGTCCCTCAGCTCTTCAGCTCAAGGCTAGCGCTCTACCACTTGAGCCACAGCGCCACTTCTGGCTTTTTTCTGCTTATGTGGTGCTGAGGAATCGAACCCAGGGCCTCTGGCATGCAAGGCATGTGCTCTACCACTGAGCCACCTTCCCAGCCCCTCTCTTGATATTTTTGACCATAGATGGTGCAATACCACTTAAGCCACACCTCCACTTTTACTTTTTGCTGGTTCATTGGAGATAAAATTCTCATGAACTTTTCTGTCCTGACTGGATTTGAACTGTGGTTCAAGATTTAAATCTTAGCTTCCTTACTATGTGGGATGACAGGAACAATCTTCTTCAATATAATAGTGCTTAAAAGTGATGGTGTAGAGTTTGAATTTCTGAAATAATTTACTTCTGCTTGCTTCTGAATTATTAGGTTAATATATCACCTGGACACGTTTGCTCTAATTATGTAACAGCGTGATTCATCACCACAAATATACTAGCATGGTAATAATGTATTACTCAATAAAGTCAGAACAGCTGGGCAATCACACGCACAGAATTAGGTAATGCGTCAGTTCAACACATTTAATTATTTAATTTAGTCTATTCAGAAAGAAGGAACACAACACATTTGTGGAATCTCAGGACAAAATTTACATTTCCAAGCCAGCTTCTCTAATGTCTTTCTGCTGGCATTTTTTTTGCAGACCTTAATGCTGCTTGTTATCCTTTTATCAGTCCGGAAAATGACTACCATGACCTGGTTAAATATATAAGATACTGTGTATTTGAAGTGTCTAGCCTGTCTTTTGATTTCCCAAGACTCTTTGCTTCCTGTAAATAGAAGCTGGTTACAGAAGAGATTTCAGTGATCTTTACTGTTCTTCCTAATTTTACACAGTAATAAATGACAACATGAAGCTATGATTTCCTGTAGCTTTGATTTGCCATGTGATTTTGGTAAGCTTATAGATAGCTCAATTATTCCTGTGACTTTAAAACTGACAACAGAAAAGCTGACGTGATGATGTGTACTAAAACTAGGAACATTCTGTTGATTCTCCCTATTTCCAAATATATGTAATAACAATCTTGGGAATGCTAAGAAAAGGCTCTTTACAAGCACATTGGATTTCTTTTTGCTCCTAACACAAAGATGCTTAAATAGGCTTCTTTCTGGGTTTCTTAAAGTTCCCATTCATATACTCTTCAAACTCAGCCCTTTGAAGTCCATAATCATACTAGCTATCTGAGCTGATTTTATTTTTTGGAATTTATTAATAATTTATTTTACTATCTTTAAGTAGTATAGGAAGGATTTTCCATTTCACAAAGAAGTTTCTGAGTACAGTGCATCTTGTTCAATGTCACCTCTTTCAGCATTCTCAGCCTTTCCTTCCAACCCACTTTTCTTAATTTTGTAGGATTTATATTGAATTGTTAACTACATTCTTCAACTCCATTTGTTCATCTACCTATCTCCCCTTGACCCTAACCCTTTCAAGTCCCATTGTATTATTTTCAAAGAAATGGAAGGACCTGGACCAAACTATGTTAAGTGAAGTAAGTCAGATTCAGAGACAAAAGTTTTTAACCTCATGTGTGGAAGCTAGAATTAGTTTATAAAGTAAAAGTAAACATGTTGAGTGTTATCCAATTATATACAAATGTATTAGTTAATACATAAATACAGTAGACTCAAAGGAGAACTCAAAATAGTGTAATTCCTTAGCAAGGCAAAATCTAAGTTTTACATAGAATTCTTTGTTTTAGCGTATCCTAAGATTTTTTTAATACATATATTTTTATAGTAAAGATACCGTACAGAGGGGTTACAGTTACATGAGTAAGGTAATGAGTACATTTCCTATCAAGCATTGTTACCCCCTCCTTTTTCCCCTACCATCCCTTCCCTCCTCACCTCCCCAACTCCTCCCTCTGCCCCAAAGTTGTTGAGTTTGTTTTCAACATAGTGTCTTGTGCATCTCATTGTTACAATGGGTCAACCTGTATCCTTATTTCAGCATTTTGTTATTTTCCTTCCCCTCCCCAAATTAGAAAAATATATGCACAAGATGCAGGGTCTACAGAGAATTCTTGACTGCATTCTCAGGCAATCTGCCCTTTGATTTTATGGGATCAAATTTGCAATGTCTGGTAATTATCCTATCCTTTGCTTATGTGCTGTTCCAATATTTCTCACATAGTGTAGCTTAGTTCCTTGAGGCTACTAATGCAAATATCTCTCTTATGAGAAAACTCACTTATAGCTTTCCTCATGAGCTTCTTCGTTCAGAGCTTGTCATCTCACAAAGTTTGAGTCCCTTATTATTTCCAAGATACTGGTCATCAGGCTTTAACATATGAAAGTTAAAATAAATAAACATTTGTGACATGACCCACGGTTTCCTTCATAAAATACTTAACAATTTCATCCTATTTTGATCTCTGCATCACAAAGGGCTCATACTAAAAGAAAATGTAATCTGAAACTCTTACAGTCGTACTCTGAAAGAAACTAAAACAAACTTGCTACGAGTTTCTACTTTCCTTGTAATTATCAAATAAGTGGTTTATCCTGCTTCCTGAGCAAAAAGAAGCCTTGGGTGTGCTATATTTAAAACGTGTTTTATATGATACAAGTTTATCAATTAACATTAAAGATAGCAAGGAGTTAAACATAATAAGTAAAAAAACCCTATAGAATATTCTTAATAGATGGTCAAAGAAGAAACTAATTCTGAACTTCTGAAAGCTTGGAGATGCCAACTCTCAGATCGCATCTAACCATTGCCACCTGCACTATGTAATCCAACTCAAAATGTACTCCCATCTACATCCGGTCTCCTTATCCAGGACCTTCCACCGTTTTTTTCTATTTGAATTCTAAACAAGGTAAGTGAACTGGGGCCACCACGTGTCGTTACCGCCTCGACCAGCAAGGAAGACGCGACACCGAACTCTTCTCTCTGCAGTTTATTCAGGACCTTTTAGCAATCTTCTGATCCTAACCCCGGGGAGAATTCCCCACAGCCTTAAGTACCCGCTGGGTAGCCAACCCTGATACGCCACGTGGGAACCACCAATATGTTCAGGTGCACGGAAGCAAGCCAGATTCTTTGCCTTAGCCAAATAAGGAGTTGTTTACCACAGAGAGCACTCGCCATCGGGAAGGCGGAGGGCGGAAGCCGGCGCCATCTTTAAGGTGCGGCCTCTCGCAGCTCTCTACAGGTAAGAGACTTCAAAAACTCTGTAATGTTTAACAGTAGGCATCAATCAGTGAAACAACATGTATATAGTACATACACTGACTTTCTGTTATGTATTACATAGGGACAATAAAATTCTCTTCTTCAGTACTCAGATGAAATGTTTATGACAAGGTGTTTCTTTTGTTTTAATTTAAACACTTGAAAATGATTTCTCAATTTTGATTACTGTAGAAGAAGGTTTATTGTAAGAGCCCAACTCATCCTGGACTATAGTATTTTAAACACATGTACCAAATAATTTCAACAAATAAAAGCATGTCACTTAATACAAATGCATGTCTTCTTGGTTCCTGAATCTCAGTTAGTTTATTGCTGTGGAAATTACTACTTGCCAAATGTTCTTCCCATAGTATGGGTAAATTAGAGAAGTAAAATGTATTCAAAGGTGTCATATTAACATAGAAAAACCTGGAGCTTGAAATCATCATTCAAATGTCAATTCAAATCTACTGTTTATAATGCCATGGCTGGGCTATTTAGTACAATGTTTATTCAGTGAAAAGAATGGTTAGTGAATTTTTCTCAGTTTAAAGAAGGAAAAAAATGGTTTGTTAAACACAATGTCGGACTAATCTGAAACTCTGAGTTTATAAATTATTCTCACTGCTACAACCTGAATTCATTGTGGCACATTAATTCCAATCTATCTACCATAGTACTCATTTGTGAAGGGCTTTCAGATCAAGTACAGGAGGTAAAAGACACAAAAAGCAGACACAATCCAGACAACAGTGGCTCAAACCTATAACCTTAATTACTCAGGAGGCTGAGATGTGGGGAGCATGGTTTGATGCCAGCCTGGGGAAGGAACATCACAGACACTCTAATCTCTAATTAACTGCCCAAGAAACCCCCAAAGCCAGAATAGATTAAGTAATTGAGTAAAGCCAATGTAAATACTTTAGAAATGCAATATTATGTGACATGTTCCAAAAACTACAAGTGGCCTGTGAGCAGAGAGACAAATTAACTGGGACATGTACAGTATAGATGACAAAAGGAAATAGATTGACCTTTATGGAAATGAACAAATATTTATATATCCAAAACTATCACTAGCTGGAGAAGAAGCAGACAAATCATTAATCTCGTAAAGGATTTCTACCTAGAAAAGAAGAGAATTAAAACTCAACAGCAACCATGATGAATAATCAAGCAATCTGAAAAAAAATTATAAGCACATCACTTGAATACATATTTATTTAAGGAAAATTTAAAAATGGCCAGGAAGCACTGGGAAAGATGTGAACATTTCTAAACATTGAAGATATGTGAGTCATAAATGCCAAGGCAATATCATTGCTTACCTGTAGACATGAATATCATTAAGAACAGAGAGGACTACTTGTAAAGATATGGAGAAAGTAGAAATCTTATGTAAGTGGGACGAGATGGATGAACCTGTAACATGAACCTGCTTCTGTGGCAAACAGTGAAGTGTAAAAACAACTAACACTTAATGCACTAACAGTCCACATCTGTTCATTCACCCTCAAAGCCTAAAAATATGTTCAATAGACATATATATAGATATATTTCAGACATATATATATATATATATATATATATATATATATGTCAGTTTTGTGTTGTGGGGCCTGGGTGCTGTCCCTCAGTTCTTCAGTTCAAGGCCAGTGCTCTATCACTTGAGCCACAGTGCCACTTCCCATATTTTTTTATTTCCTTCCTTCTTTCCTTTCTTCCTTTCTTTCTCCTTTCTTTCTCTCCTTAATTGGTTCCTCCCTTTATCTCTTTGTCCCTTCCTCCTTTCTTCCCACTCTCACTTCTACCCTCCCTCCCAATGTCCATTGTATGTCTCCCTCAATCTACTCTCTTCTTACATTCTAAATCTACCTTCCTTTCTTTTATCTGTATATTCATATCAAGATTTGGTAACCATCTATGTGTTGTTCATTGATGGGTGGATTCTTTTTTGAATCTTTGTTGAAAAGGTGATGAGCAGGGGGTTACAGTTATATAAGTAAGATAATGAGTATTTAAAGACTCTTACCCCATCCCTCCCTGAGTTAGAAGGAGATGGGATGGATTCTTAAGTAAATAGTATTATACATACATATGAAAGAATAATATAATGTAGTATAATGTGGACAAGCCTTGAAAACAATATGCTTATTAAATCAGTCAAAAAGACCAATGTTGTCTACTCCCACTGACATGAGATTCACATTCCACCAAATCACAAAGATAGAGGAGAAGAAATGATATATGGGTCAATATTATTTAATGCTACAGTGCACTTGTTTTGCTAGATAGAATTAAAGAGGACAATTGTGCTGGCATTTGCACATCTTTATAGATAACACTATTAAACCTCATACTAAAAATTGTTAATGTACATACAGCATGTAAGTTGTATTTTTAACACAACAAAACAATAGAGAAAAGTACTGCAAGGACAGTTTGAGCAGAAAGGCAGAAGTAGCATTATCAAGGATGCCTCAATGCCCCAACACAACATTGAAGGTTCTGATCTCTCACAGCATTTCCAAAACTTCCAGGGAACCATGTGTAGATTTCAGAAAGT
Source organism: Dipodomys ordii (assembly GCF_000151885.1). Taxonomy (NCBI): domain Eukaryota; kingdom Metazoa; phylum Chordata; class Mammalia; order Rodentia; family Heteromyidae; genus Dipodomys; species Dipodomys ordii. The sequence continues at coordinate 6,425,350 of NW_012267246.1, read as the reverse complement.
CTTCACTTCATCTCTTTCACATCTTTAATATAGTATTCAATCTGGGCTTTGAAAAAGAAAGTCCTTCCTGTCATTTCCATCATTACATATCACAAATTTTATTTCATTGTACAGTGAAGGTGGGTGCGATGTTAAGAGGAACATTGCTATTATTGAATTATTGTTTTATGCAGAATGAGTAATTTATCATAGAATCCTTCTCTTGCATTTCTGGCATGAGTCTAGAAAATGGTATTTTAGGACAAGAAGTTAGTCAACACATAGGTCCTACCATAATCTAATGGCCTAAAATACCATTAATCATATGATTTATTAATTGTGATTGTTTTTGAATCATCTCAAATACACATCAAACTTTTCACTTGGTCAGAAAATTTTCAAAGAAAGGTTTCAATTTGCATGATTCAGTGTGTGCTTCTTACATGAATTTTAATGAATTAATCAAGCATCAAATTCTGAAATTATTAAAATTAGTTCAATTTGTGTATTTACATTTTTAAATTACTAAGATGACAAAATATGTTTTGATGATGTATAATATTCTGTTCTGTGGTATATTAAAATTCATCTTATTTTACAATTCATGCTTCCTACTCATCAACAAAGTATTAGGGTTTCTTTATTTTTATTTATTTTAATTTTTTTATTATCTTTAAGTAGTTGTACAAAGGAGTTACCATTCACCAAAGCAGTTTATGAACACAATGCATCTTGATCATTCTCACCGTTGCCAACCCACCCTTCCCTTACTTATCTTAATTTTAAGTTATATATAGAAATGTTTTCAATTTAACAAATCAATTATTTGTATAATGCATCTTGATTTGTGTCATTATTTCAACATCTTCACCCCCCATTTGACCCAGCCCTTCCCTTATATTTTTCAATTTTGTGGTATATACAAAGAATATTTGCCTTATTCTTCACCTCTCCCCTTCATTTTTCTATCCTTCTCCATTGGCACCACCATCCCTTCTTGAAAGTATCCATTTCCTGGTGTTTATTTTATTGGGATTCGACTTAGACTTTTTAATGAATTATACTATGCATTCTACATAGAATTTATTATATTCAATTAATTCATTTATGTCCCCTTGTTTACCACTGAGTGTGTTTACTTGCAGATTATAGGCAAATTTAAGCTACCATGAATGACAGAATCTATGCAACCTATGTTTCTCTGGGTCTGGTTTATTTTGCTTAATATAATTTTTCCAGATCTTTCCAGTTTCCTTACTAATGGTACAATATCATTCTTTCTGATTGAGAAGTAGAAATTCATTGTGCTTATATGCTACATTTTTGATCCATTCATCTGTTGAGGGACATATGGGGCTGATTCTATATATCTACTATGATAAACAGTGCTGCTGCAAAGAACATAGTTGTGCTGGTAGCTTTAGTGTGGCCTTGTTTGTGTTCTAGTGGATAAATGCCTAGGAGTGGGATTACTGGGTCATAGGGAAGCTCTTTGCTTAGTTATTTGCTTTGCAGAGTGGTTGAGTAATTTTACATTCCCAGCAAGAGTGAAGTAGCTTCACTTAATTCACTTAGTATATTTTTCCCAAGTCGTTCCATATTAAGTAAAGTAAGCCAGACCCAAAGAAACATAGGTCCCATGGTTTTCCTTATTTGCAATAACTAGTATATGTCTGGGACAAGCAGAAAAGGTCAGATAAGATGATGGTAAGCGAAATTAACCCCAAGATAGGGACACAAGTGTTTTTTTCTTCCTTGCTATTGTTTCTAACATATTTATAAGGTACCATGTGATTTTTTGTTGCTTTGAATGTCCCTCCCCCCTAGTATATCCCCTGTTTTCACTGTATTTGATGTTGGTATAATTTGGTGAGGGAAAGGGAGAAAACTGTTTAAATAGAGATACAGATTGACCCATTGCAACAATAAGATGTACAAGACACTATGTTGAAAAACGAACTTTACAGGGTAGGGGGTGCTGGGGGTTGTACCTGAGGAGGTGGAAGGGAAGGAATAGTAGGGGAAAAACAAAGAGGAGGAAACATTGCTGGATAAGAAATGTACTCATTACCTTGCTCATTTGACTATAACCTCTTTGTACAGTATTTTCCCAATAAAAACTTAATTAAAAAAAGACTGAAGTAGTATTCCCTTTTAGCCACAACTCCACCAGTATCTGTTATTGTTAGTTTTCTTAATATTAGCCATTCTAATCAAGAAAAAGTGGTATATATACACAATGGAATTCTATGCCTCCATCAGAAAGAATGACATTGCCCCATTTGTTAGGAAATGGAAAAACTTGGAAAA
>NW_012267246.1:6410035-6422701 GCF_000151885.1 Dipodomys ordii | reverse complement strand
AATGCTTGGTAAGAAATGTACGCATTATCCTGCCCATGCAATTGTAACCCCTCTGTACAGTATGTTCACAAATAAAATAAAATTAAATTAAAAAAATATTAGCCATTCTAATTGGGGTGAAGTGGAATCTCAATGTACTTTTAATTTGCATTTCCTTTATGGCTAGAGATGATGTGCTTTTTGGTCATTTTTATTTCTTCTTCTGAGAAGTCTCTCTTTAAGTCATTAGTCTATTTATTATTTGGATTTTTGTAACACCTAGCTGTTAGAGCTATTCCTAAATTTTGTCAAAGTAGCAATTTATAAAACCAACCCCCTAAAAATCAGTAACTGTCTTGTATGCCAAAAATGAGAAGATTGAAATTGAAATCAGGAAGCCAAACACACTTGTAATAGCCTCAAAATTAAGAAATACCTAGGAATTAATTTACCAAAGATTTGAAGGAACATTATTGTGAAAACTTCAAAATTTTAACAAGGCTTTAGCCTACTTATTAATGGTGTGGTTGTTTCTTTGAGGATTTGTTTCTGGGAAATTTAATTGTTCAAGCTCTAAGTATATTTCAAATATGAGGCAAAACTTGTCTGTTATATAGCTAGTGAAGATCTTCTCTCAGTCTGTGGTTTTCTATTTGTTTTGCTACTATATCCTTTGCCATGAATAAGCTCTGAAGTTTAATACAATCTCATTTATCCACCCTTCTTTGATACATTGTGTTTCTGGGTCTTTAAATTGGAGTGGACAATAGACACATGAAGAAATGTTTGATTTCTGTGGCCATAAAGTAAATGTAAATCCAAACAATTATAAGATTCTCCTCACCCCAGTTAGAATGGCCATTATCAAGAAAACTAATAATAATAGATGCTGGCAGGGATGTGGCCAAAGAGGAATGCTACTATGCTCTTGTTAGGAATGTAAACTTGTTCAGCCACTCTGCAAAGCAGTATGGATGCTTCTCAAAAGGCTAAAACCTAGAGCTCCCGTAGGATCCAGCAATCCCATTCCTGAGCATTTACCCAAATGACCACAAATGAGACCACACTAAGGATGCCAGCCAGCTATGTTCATTGCAACATTATTTACCATAGTTACGATATTGAATCAGCCCAGATGTTCCTCAGTAGCTGAATGCATCAAAAAGTATAAGTATATGTATATATGTACATATGTGTGTGTGTGTATATATATATATATATATATATATATATATATACAAACACAATGGAATTCTATGATTCCATCAGAAAGAATGATATTACACCACCAATGGAAGAAAGCCTCTTCAAAAAACTGTGCTCACAAAATTGGCTATCCACATGCAGAAAACTGAAGCTAGATCTTTATATATCTATAATTTTGCACTGGAATCAATTAAAAATTGATCAAAGACCTCAATTTAAAACTAAAAACATGGAAAATATTATAGGAAGGAATTGGTGAAACATTGGGGTTTCTAGGCACAGGTTGAAACTTCCTAAGTAAATTATCCAGAAACAAAACAAATAAAACAAAGACTGGAAAAATTAGAATTACATCAAACTTGAAAGAGTTTCTGCATGGCCAAGGGCATATAGCTTACAAGCTAAATAGAAAGACCAAATGCCCCTGAGTAGATGAATGGATCAAGAAAATGTGATACACACACACACACAGAGAGAGAGAGAGAGAGAGAGAGAGAGGAATTCTATGCCTCCATCAGAAAGAATGACATTGCCCCATTGTTAGGAAATGGAAAGACTTGGAAAAAAATTGAACTAACTGAAGTAAGCCAGACCCAAAGAAACTTAGATCCCATGGTTTCCCTTATTTGCAATAACTATTATATGTCTGGGACAAGCAGAAAAGGTCAGAAGCTATGTTCATATGACAAGATAAGATGAAGTAAAGTGAAATGAACCCCAAGGTAAGGTCACAAGTAGTTTTTCCTTTCTTGCTATTGTTTATAACATATTTATAATGTACCATGTGATTTTTTGTTTCTTTGTATGTTCTTCCTCCGCTCTCCACATTTTATATGTTCACAAGTCAAAATAGGCATACACACCAACTATTATGAATACAAACCTCATACTTACAGTCTCTAAAGAAGTGTAAGAGTGAAAATATCAGGGGCATTAAGTCTGACTGGGATCTGTTAAAAATATCTGAAATAGAAAAACAAAGTGGATAAAGCCAAAGAAGCAGAAAGAAATGAAAACTGAAGCTTTCCCTGAATGACAGTAAGAGACAGAGATGGAGAACAAGTTTACGCATGAATAGGAAAGGGGTTACCTGTAATACCAGCTACACAAGAAGCTGAGACTTGAAACCAGTCCAAGTAGAGAAAAATGCCAAACATTTCTTCCAAGATAATCAGCAAAATCCTGAGCTAGAAGCATGGTTCAAGTTGCAGAGCACCAGAGAGGGAAGCAAGTCAAGCAAGTGCAATGCTTTCCGTTCAAAACAGAGAACTGGCAAAAAAAAAAAAAGCAGTGAGAAGAAAGAGTAATATATTTGACATATTTGGTTTCTTATAGATTGCTAGTTCTGGAATGCAGCCTATCTTATAGATTGCTAGTTCTGGAATGCAGCTGTTGTTCTCATGAGAAACATCCGTATTATTCCAACAAATCTGTTTGAATGCAGTTTCATTTTTTTAAATTATCATTCCGTAGTTGTACCAAGTAGTTGCCATTTAACAAAGCATGCATGAATACAATATATCTTGTCCCCCATTTCACCATTGTCTCCCATCCCTACCTCCATCCATCCCTTCCCTCACTCTTCTTAAATTTGGGGGATACACACGGGGTTTTTGATTATATTCTATACCTCTAATGTTTTTCATTCCTCTACCCCTTTGCCCTTGACCCCACCTAACCTCTATAGAGTACCAGCTTCCTGGTGTTTTATTTTACTGAATTTTGATTGTGCCTTTCTAAAGAATTAAATTATTTGATATCTCCTGAAGTCTACCATATTTCAGTATATATTTGTTACACTTGCAAACTAATTTGTTTTATTTTTTTGGACCTGAAGGAGTCTGTTATGTACATATATATATATATATATATATATATATATACATACATATATGTGTATGTGTGTGAGAGAGGGAGAGTGAAAATGTATAATAAACCACTGAAATCCTGAGGATGGAGGAAGAGTAGAGGGAGAAGGGTTAAGAAAGAGGAACACAGGAGGCAAATTGACTAAAACACATGATAGCTGTCTATAGAAATATCACAATAAAGCCCTTCGTACAACTGCTTTATTAACAGTTTAAAAAGATGAATGAGGAAGTGATGCTGTGGCTCAAGTGGTAGAGCACTCACCTTGAACTGAAGAGCTCAGGGACAGCACCCAGGCCCAGAGTTCAAGTCCTGTGACTGAGAAAAAAAAAAAGAAGGCTGAGTTTTATATTTTTAAAATATTTTCTTTCTTGGTGTTTAAATGGGTACATATTACAACAAATTACACGAGATATTCTATTCCACAGGTTTAATATTTCCTAGTTGACATGGGAAAATATCTACAGTGATCCAGCTTGCAGGTAATCTAGTAATCATAACACCTTTGCATACAATCTGAAATAGATGACAAAAAGCAATTTCCACAATAAATTGGGGAAATGCTCATGCATATTTATGCTCGGGGTTCTCCAAAAGACTCTCTTTTTTTACTTCCTCACTTCTTAGAATCTATGAGAATAGAAAGATAGAAATAATCAAAGCACTGAATGTGCCAAGGGAAGCTGGGTATAGAGAGTGTCCTCCTAACACATTAGTTCAGTCTATTTCTAAAGAAACAGCTCTCTCTCTCTCTCTCTCTCTCTCTCTCTCTCTCTTTCACACACACACACACACACATACACATGCATATTATATTCCAGGACAATTTGCACACAGAGATGCTGATCTATTTGCTACTCAGCCATGTCTGGATATCGTGAATACCCACACTGTTATACATGCCCCTGACATGAGTATTCAAGGCAACTTACAGAAGCAGTGCTAGTTTAATAGCATGAAATGTGCTATGAGGCAGCCGAGTTACATTTTGGAGGTATTTCCAGGTTCACTCTGAGAAATCAAGTTGTGCCCTCCTTTAAATTCTGGTCTATGTAGCAATAAATGCAGATGATGGTATAGAAAATGGAGGACATAAGATATGATTAGCAAATTCTAAAAAACCTTTCCGCACTTCAACACACTTCAACACATTAAAATATAGTAATACATGCTCAGATGAAACAAAGTGTGTATCTGTTTTCTGTGATGCTAACTACAGCATTTGTTCCAACAAGATATTGGAGAAACGATCCAACACTTGACCCTCCAGCCCTCATTTGGGGGCTGCTGACCCCAGATGAAAGCTTACGTTCATCTTCCTCAAAATGCTTTGAGTTCTAGACACATGTGATATATATACTAGGCCCAGCCTGGACCTCAATTCATTTGATTTTCATGGGACTTATGCACACAAGGCTTTCTTCAACACATCTCCTAACCCTTCCTAATTATGTTAGGCAATGCATTGTTTTCTTATGTATCCACAGTTCTATAAACCTATGTCTTTCATAGCATATAATATAAAAATCTGTTAGGCTCCTGTTCTAGCTGAATAGTAGATTTTTGAAGATACAGATCCTTTCCCATTTATCTTGAATTTTTCTGACAATCCTTGGAATGCTTTGATTCTTATGGTGGAATGATACCCGCATATTATATCTGTATAACTCTGCTATGAAAAGATAAAACCCTCTACCACCCAATCTCTTTTCAGTAAGAGATGAGTGAAGGTCATTGTGATCCTACAGTAATAGCACTGGACAGACTTCCTCCTATAGTTTTCTGTCTCCATCACAAGGTTCCTAGGCATGTCTCTAACTTCACATTCTGACCTCTGAATCACTGCCCAACAGCTTTCTTCTGAGGATACCAAAGCAACTGCCATTGCATTTGTCCTCACAAATCACTGGGAACTCCATTATGTTGTGAAATTTTCAGTCACAACTACTGATCTTCCTTTAGAATAAATGTTTTGCTTTAACTTTTCTGGCAAAACCCATTTATGTAATGTGACATTGACCAGAGAGTTAGAAAGGAGAGATATATTCATTTACAGCTTAGCACACCAGTACTAAGACTTCTAAAATCAAACCACTTCTAGAATTACAGTTAAAACCTTTCCTAAGGTTCCTCATACATGAAAGATAAACACACCATTGCTTTCAATAATGTCTGAAAATAGGGATCAACTACATATCAATAACATACATATCAATAAGATCACATGTTATATCTAATCACTATCCCTTCAACACAATTTTCCAATTTTCATATAAACAGATGATATAAGAAACTATATATACATATTCCAGACCCAAGCAGTATAAGATAGAGAAGAATGAAGGAGTAGACAAAATACCTTCTCTTGTATACTTACCTGAATAGTTCTTTGCTGGAACTATCAGAATGCTGAAGGTAAGATCCAGGCATTTGGGACATTTCCTAGAGAATAAAAAAGCATCTCTAAGAATAAAATGAGATGGTCCAGTGTAACACAGACTTTGGGGACCTGGGCTGCCCAGGAGAAGCTCTGCCACTATTCACTAAGCATGACAAATTCAACTTCAACTGTAGTGCATTTATTTGTCATGGTGAGTGACATTGGTGTTTCACATCGCACCTGATTCTAGTTGGAACCAGAGCAAATAGACTTACACAAACACCTCCCCCATTTTACTAAACTTCAAAATACAGTGGGTAAGATGCTACTTAGCTCATTTCACATATAAGAAGACTGGGATTGAAATATTCACATCTCCTGTCAAATTCCTCCCTATTCTAAGTCAAGGAAATAACTTTATTCGCAACCCATGTTATAACACAGTCTTGACTAACTCGTATTGGGTTTAGAGTCATTCTATTAACATCCTAGTCTAGCACAAGGAGAATTTGACTAAACAACTATAGGCCTCTGGGATGGTACGTGTTATACAAGAACAGGCTTATTCTATTAAACTAATGATGCACTAAATAGTATATTGATGACCTAAAAGAAAAAGTATGTCTCCTTGAGAATAGAACTTTTCTCATTGGGAGAGAGGTGGACTCAAGGAAGAGAGATGGCTCATTACTGTTCAACCATCAATGACATAATCAATAAACTAATAAACCAGAAGGTCTCTTTATGTAGTTGGCTATTAATATATTATTAACCTCCCTTTTAAACATTGATGAGGCACAGCTTGTCAAGTAATTAAAACACTTTATAGTATATAAATACAAAAGAAAGTAAATTTCCAGTGTGTTCCTGTCAATTGATTAGCTTGCAGACTAATTTACAGGCATTCTAATTATTAAAGCCCTAATGAGAAGAAGTTCTCTGCTCAGGGACAATTCCCAGGCTCTGAGTTCAATCCCAAAACTGGCAGAGAAAAAACAAAACAACAGCAAACCTTTGAAATTTCTTTGGGAAAGACAATAGTTTGAATGCAAAAAATCTCATAGATAAGGTTCCAAAACTGGCTCTTATCTGAAAAGAGTTTAGAATTTATACTAAGAAAATTTATGAGTATATATATAATAAAGTTCCATCTTTTTATTGCTAATAAAAATGTCTCTCATTCTCCCCAATTATATTCACCTTTGATCTCAACAGGGCATTCTTAAGGGGAAGTTATTAAATATCACAACGTATCAGAAAGTAAACCTCAGTAGTTCTAGCTCTGAGAGGTGAATATCTCTATAGAAAGACCATTGAATTGAGAATGCTGAAAAATAAAACCACATAATTAGGTGACATAATTGAAGTCACGTAGGAGGTAAAACTGATCAGTGGAAAAGAAAAATACTGATATTTCTGTAAAAGGTTTATGTCATATTCTTTCCTAGCTCTGTAAACATCTGCCTTAAGTATGTGGAAATACTTCTCGTGGTTGTATATTCTATATCTTGAATCAAACATTATAAGTAGATTTGATATTTCCTTAGGAGCTGAAGTCAGGGATAAAGATTGCTAAACAATTAAACTGAGGCATTTTCTCTGACTCCCAAGATTTTGTTCATTAAGTTTAGAGAAAAATAGAAACATTTGTTTATATTCTGAGCACTGAATCACAATTACATAGACTAATCCCACTTTGGCAGGATTGTTAACACAGGAACTATTACCTATGGTCAAAGTAACATTCACAGAAGGAAATGGAGATCCATCTGAGAGCTCTAGAAACAGGTAAGCTCTTCTTGTATTTCTGCATTCCTTGTTGCTATTTGAGGGATACCACTTCATTTGGCTGCATAACAAATTACCTCCATCTTGGCTTACAGTGAATTTGCTACTTTGTAGATTTCATGAGTTAGCAAACTGGGTTGGGGGTGCTTGAGTCTCCTGCTCTTGTCTCAGATAGCTGCCAGGGATAGGATCTTATCTGAAGGTCCTCCACCTCTTTTAAACTCACTGCTTATTGGGCACATTCTTTCATTTGTGGGGGGATGACCAAGGTAATCATTCCCCTGCCCCACCTAGTATTCAAATCAGAGCCTTGGTCAACACTTAGAAGCCACATGGGGTGATTTGCCTACTGACAACTCATCTCAAAACATGGCCATTTCCTTATGTGTGAGGCAAAGTTAGATATTCTCAAAATTAAGCTTCTTTAGCAAGGCTCATTTGATTAGGTCATTTGACCTACTAAGTGCAATCTCCCTTCTCAGCTCTAGTTCAACTAATGACTGCTAATTTACCGTGTTTGGTGGTCCTGTGCACACTTAAAGACAGCAAATAAAAAACACAAACCTCATAGTACCTAAACCTTGGGAAACATCTTGGAACTGTGTCTACCACAACTACAGAGAACAACAAATTGTGACAAATAATAGCTAATTATTAATCGCTTCAAATAATTGAGTGCCAAGTTCCATTGCTCAAGCCTATGTTCCTAAGTACTTGAGAGGCAGGGTAATCATCAATTTGGACATGAAAGTTCTTGACAATCCACTTCACCAATGGGTGAACACATAGAATACATAAATCATCCCAGTTCAAAAGAAGCACAAATAAGATTACAGTACAAGGTTGCCAAAGAATAAAAGCAATACCCTAACTTGTAAATAACCAAGATAGAAAGGGATTGGTTGAGTTGCTCAAGTTGCAGAGACTCAAACCCCAGTACCATAAAACATAAATATGTCATTAAACAAGCAAATAAATAAATATGTAAAGGAGAAAGAAGAAAGATGGAGCAAAATTAGTCCATTATTTTTGTAAGGTCCGCTCCTGGATGGTGAGCAGACTCCACTCTCCACGCAGCAAAGTCTCCACCTAGAACCTGCATTACCTAGGCAACTGGCACACCTGGAAGAGGTCACATCTGCATCTGCTGAGGTCACATCTGAATTTGATGTGGCCACACCTTTCTCTGCCTATACCCTAGATAAGGCCTAGCCCAGGCCCAGATGCTCTTTCTTTCTCAGCTCTTTCCCAGCTCTCTTTCCCAGCTGTTTCCCAGCTCTCTTTCCCAGGTCTTTTCCAGGCCTTTTGCCAGCTGCATGGAGTGCGAACCTGGCCTGGTCACAGAAGTTCTACTGAATAAACCTACCCCTTACCTGAATACCACGTGCGTTGTTTGGTTCTTACTCAGCAGCCTCTTTTTAAAAACCTAACAGTTTTTCCCCATGTGAAGTCAACATAGTACCATGAAGCAAAACAAAATGGCTAGTTATGGTGCAGAGCTATTAATCACCCATAAAGATGATGTTATAAACATGACTTTGTGCAATATTTAATAATGTGGAAAAAGCCCAATAACATGAAAGGTTCACAATCCCAAGAAATGAAAGCACATGTAATAGCATCATCTGCAAAAGTTTGCAGGGATAGTTGAGAATAGAAAAATCATGAATAAACAATCTTTGCTTTTGTTGTTATTATGTCTTTCAAAACATTGTTATATTTGCTATAGAACCTAAAACTTAGTTTAACATTAAAGACTTTCCTTGTACTTTAACAGTAATAATAAATATTTAGGAGGTAAAATATACAGAAACTCTGTGGTTTGGGCAATGCAATTCATTACTAAATTATAACCCAATAGAAATATAAATATAGCATACAATCCAAGGAGTTATTAGAATTCATCCAAGAATTTACAACCTTTAGTTTGGAACAATGTTGCAAAGCAAAGCAATAACTATAGACTAAGAAATAGAAATAAAATTGGATCTTCAAATTATTACATTCAATGGAAAAGAATATTATAAAGTTTTTCCTGAAAACTAATAAGGAGGACAATTTTCAAGTTAGGTTTTCCTTGTCATTGATGGTTCAGTGAATGAATATAGAAATAGGATTTTTGAACAACTTATGAAACCAATTTTTTTCTCATAAGACTATCTCAAGATACATAAAAATATAAAAAGAAATATCAAAATGTATTCATACTAATATATGATAAAAATTAAAGTCTGTAATCCCAGCTACTTAAGATGTGAAGGTTGCACAATCATGTCCTGTTGGGCAAAACTAAGACACTATCTAAAAGAAATAAACTAAAAAGAAAGAGAAGTAAAGTATCGCCCAAGTAGAAAAGTGATGACTCTGGTTCTATGCAGTCTCACATTAAGCAGTTAAGTGGTAAGTTCTTTTAGTAAGAGAATTCCTTGAGAATTATCACTGTAATAGTATTTTTAATTATTTTTTTCTTTCAATAATCTATATCAAGGTTTTCCAAAACTTCTATAAGTCTCTTCTACAGGTGAAAAATTATCAGTTTATTTATGACTTTGCAAAGCGTGTTGATATTCCTTTTGATCATATCAGCACTCAGTTGATTAAAATTGAAAAGTTTTTTATTAATAAATTTTTATTGTGAAATGTCATAAAGAGGGGTTACAATTACATGAGCAAAGGTAATGAGTACATTTCTTATCAAGCGTTGTTGCCTCCTCCTTTGTTTCCCCATACCATCCCTGCCCTGCCATCTTCCCTCCACCCCCAAAGTTGTAAAGTTTGGTTTTCAACATAACGTCTTATACATTTCATTGTTGCAATGGGTCCACCTGTATGCCTATTTAAATAATTTGTTTTTTCTCTTCCCCTTCCCAAATTATACCAGCATCAAAAATGGGTTATACTGTGGGGGAGGGACATACAAAGCAACAAAAAGGGGGCTTTTCTTTCTTGCAATTGTTTCTAACATATTTATAAAGTGATTTTTTTGTTGCTTTGTACAAATGAAAAGTTTTGTGAAAAGATAACTTTAAAAAAACTACTAAAATCATTTTATTAATTACTTTCATTGTCAAGGTGATGTACAAAGGGGTTACAGTTACAAATATAAGGTAGTGAGTACATTTCTTGTTGAACTGGTTAGCTCCTCTATCATTTTTTTTTCCATTTTCCCTTCCCTCAATCCCCTTCCCCAAGTCGTATAGTTCATTTCCAACATATTGTCTTGTAAGTATCGCTGTTGCACTGGTTTGCTCTTTGTCCTTTGTCTCACCATTTTTTATTCCCTTTACCTTACATAATTCAAATTAATGTATATTCAAAACTCAGGGTACCAAATTATTTTATGAACAATCATAGTAGCACCTTAATGTAAGCCCTTCAAACAAAAGCATGATGCAATAGTTAATCATATATAAGTTTATGTTGCTAGAAGTCAACAATTACCAATCACATTTAAAAGTAATAAAATATTTTTAAGTTTAAGAGCTTTCTGTTTTAGCACATTCAAAGACAATTTTTAACTACTTTCGTAATTGCAAGATAGTCTTGACTCCTATAACTATTTCTGTATAGAGGTTATCAACCCTTATTTCCATTGATACCTTTTATTTTCAAACCATTCAAAATTTTGATCAGTGAGACTCTCTTCAAGTGGGCTTCCATATTGTTTGGCATCTATATCAGGCAAAATACCAATGGTGGGAAAAATCAAATGATTTTAGTGTAAGGCCAAGGTCCCTGAAATAGCAAGAACAGAAATGACCACTGATTACTCTGAGGTTTCTTTGGAGTTGAATGTTGTATAACTACGTAGTTTGGAAGATTTCACAACTTTATAAACACACTTTACAAATCATTGAATTTCATATTTTAAAATGGTGAGTTATGAATTATCTCTCAATAAAGCTGAATTATGTCTCAATAAAGCAATACCCCTCATATTTCCTCAGATTGCTCAGTATCACAATCAATGACCTCATTAGTTTTCATCATGGGAGGGGGGGTTGCCTCACTCTGCTTATGTGATCTTCTCAGCTCTCAGCTCCTTTCAGCACACAGTGAAAACTGCACAATTCTCTGTTATTTTTGTATTAAATGCACAGAATTCTTCAGGACATTTCCCATGCTCTGCCAGCATAGAACTTTCCATTTCACACGGACTTATGATTCTTCTGCAGCATGTCAGGATAAATTACATTTAATAGCCTTGCTACTTGAGCTATATTATTTTCTAACTTCCAAATTATGACTTGGGAGTCAGAATCTCCATCCTCATTCCACTGCAAGATGATAGAGTTTTCTTCTGTGAACATCGTCCTCTGGGTGCTCCCAATAGGAAATGCAATTCATACTAGAAAATAGATGAAATACGTACGTATTTTGAGAAAGCTGGGAGGCAATTTTGTCACAACTAGAGAAGGGAGAGACAGATATGACAATGAAGAAGACTAAGATGGATTCTGAAGCGTCATGTTGCTCTAGTTTACTGTTCACAGAGACCTCTGGAAGCAAGCTATCTACCCCACAGAGTGTTTTGGATGCACTATCCTGGTTGAGGAAAGACTCCTCATCTACTGTCTGCTTACTTGCCCTGACTTTAACTCCCCGGACTGAGTTAACTCTTCATGGAAAGATCCTCCACTGTGCATGTGCTCTGGTGTTATGTGTCCTCTGGTCTCCTTTCAGAACTTCCAGCACCCCGCCCCTCCACCCTCCCTTCCCTTCCCCCCACCACCACTCTGCCCCCTATGGTGAGGTAAGTACTCATAGGCAGTTGGCAACCAGAAATTCCTAGAGATAGGGATTAGACAATGGTTTTATAGTGAGACATTAAAAACGTATATACTTGAAAATGTATACTGCATACAATTTCTACTTGACATTGTCCGTGGGATGATTTGAGAGGTTAGAAGCAAAGAAAATGAAAATAGCCACAGCTCAGATGGAACCATGCACTTAAATCTATAGAAAGAGAATGAGACATGAAAAACAGAAGGGACCAAAATCAAATACAGTGACAACAGGGGATAAACCATAGAGGGAAAAAAAAAAGAAATCATGTAGAACATTAAAAACAACCACAACAAAATAAAACCACTTGTGTCCATGTCTTAGAGTTTATTTTTTTTAGCATCATCTTATATGGCCATATGTACATAGCTATTAATCTATTCTGCTCATCTGCTAAGATTATCTTAGATGCATACTATTTATTACAACTAAGGGAAATGATGAGACCTTTGTTTCTTTGTGTCTGGCTTACTTCACTTAGTATGATTTTTTTCCAAGTCCTTCCTTTCCCTACAAATGGGTTGTCATTCTTTCTGCTGGAAGTAGAGAATTCTGTTATATATATATATATATATATATATATATATATATATATATATATAATATATATATATATATATCACATATTATTGAGAATTATTGCTTAGTGGAGTGTG
>NW_012267246.1:6371208-6409985 GCF_000151885.1 Dipodomys ordii | reverse complement strand
TATATATATATATATATACATATCACATTTTCTTGATCCATTTATCTACTGAGGGACATCTGGGTTGGTTCCATATCTTAGCTACAGTGAATAATGCTGTGATAGACATAGTTGTGCCGGTAGCTTTAGTATGGCCTTGTTTGTGGTTATTTGGGTAAATGCACAGAAGTAGAGGGGGAGCTCTATGTGTAGTCTTTTGAGAAACCTCCATACTGCTTTCCAGAATGGTTGAACAAGTTTACACTCCCACAAACAGTGTAATAGTGTTCCCTTTTGGCTACATCCCCTCCAGTATCTTTGATTTTGGTACCCTGTGTATGGTATATACATTTATCTGAATTAGGGAAGGGAAGGAGAACAACAGAAAAAAATGGAGAGACAAAGGACCAAGGGGGAACCAATGCAACAGCGATATTCACAAGACAATGTGTTGGAAATGATCTGTATATATTGGGACGTGGGGGAAGGGAAAGTGGGAGAAAATGAAGGAGGAAGTAACAAGTTTGACAAGAAATGCACTCACTACCTTACTTATGTAACTCTAAGCCCTCTGTACATAACCTTGACAGTAAAATTTAAATTTTAATTAAAGAAAAAGAGAAACAGAATGGAAATCAAGAATGGAATTAGGTACTGAGTGTCATTGCTCACACCTATAACCCTAGGATGAGATCTAAAGGATCCAAAGGTAGCCCAGGTAGAAAAGTCGGTGAGACTCTATCTACCAAATAAACAGCAAAAATGCTGGATTGGCAGTGTAGTTCATGTAGCAGAGTACCAGTACGTGGAGAGACATAGAGTATGAAGCACTGAATTCCAGAAACCCTATCACCAAAACCAAGTACAATGGGGGTTTGTAGTGTATTACATTAACAGTGAAGTATTAGTTTCACAAATTGTATTTACACAGAGGTATTAAATTCTCATCTTTAGAGAGTGCCAAATTGCTGCTCTAATGTTAATGAGATATGAGCAAGGGTACTGTCACAGTAACAGAGAACAGATATTCTCATGATACCGGCCATAACAGCAAGCTTATCAAATGGCAAACTTGATGCAGAGATGATTTTAAAAAGGTTACCAACAGTATCAGTTGTCAATGTTTATTTAATCTTACACTTGAAATTCAAATGGTTTAACTCAAAAGTTAGAATTTTAAACCAAAAGTGTCTGGTCTTGCCTCTATTTCTGAAAGCCTTGTCTATATTTTTTAAAATATGCGTCATATTTAGTCACCTGTCCTGCAAATACACTTAAATAGGCAGCATGAACTCAGGTAAGCGATTACAATAGTCATTATGCAGTTGATAAGGATTGGTTGTTTACTCTTTCAAATGCAAGTTAGATATAATAAAACTGAGACATAATACTGAAGTGTACGAGAATGAGATTGAAATGGTGGGTTTTAATGGTTCTGTCCACACTGGTAATCGCTAATATCATGCTGGTTAATTACTCAGAGAAATTAGTTGTTTGAAATAGATATTTTATGACACTAATAATTACAAAACAACAAATATACCTTAGGAGAATTTAATTTAGACATTTATTTAGCAAGTGAAATATATAAATATAGAAAATACAGAGGGAATGGGCTTTAGCTGTAGCTAAATCTACACATACGTACTTACATGTACCTTTGCATGCTCACCTCTGACTTAAGGAGATTTATTCTAGGCCTATTGAAATAGCACTTTAGGTCTATGTTTCAAAAATTATAATACATACAATTCTACTAATAAAGAAGATATGCCTTCTGTCTAGCTACATGGGTGGAGTTAGGAGAGATGAAAAGATTGTTTTGTGTATTCAGCCAGCAAGATAAAATCAGCAAGAACCTATCTCAAAAAAAAAATAAAAGAGGGCTGGGAAGTTGGCTCAGTGGTAGAGTGCTTGCCTTGCATGCCTGAGGCCCTGGGTTCGATCCCTCAGCACCACATAAGCAAAAAAAAAAAAAAAAAAAAAACCCGGAAGTGGCGCTGTGACTCAAGTGGTAGAGTGCTAGCTTTGAGCTGAAGAGGGACAGCGCCCAGGCCCAGAGTTCAGGCCCCTTGACCAGACCCAAAAATAAATAAATAAAAATAAAAGAAAGAAAGTAAAGCTCCATATTATAACATATGCCTGTTATCCCATTGACGTGAAGGGAACCAGGGTCTTGTTTGATTTTGTTTGTTCTGAAATATACTGATAGCATACTTACAAGTAGGAATGTTTAAATATGCAGCATGTTTATGCTACTAGACATTTCTATTTCTTTTAATAACTTTATTAATAGTACTTGAAATATCATTCTATGTTATGATTTTACTAAATTATACACAGATGCTAGCCATCAATGTATTTGTACCACTTTTTAATGAGTAAATGCACTTGTATTTCTCCTATTTTATTTGTTTATTTTTATCATAAAGGTGATACACAGAGGGGTCACAGTTACATAAATCAGTTAATGAGTACATTTCTTTTTGAATAGTGTCACCTCTTCCCTTGTTTGTTCCCATATTTTTCCCTCCCCTAGAGGTTGTACAGTTCGTTTTCAACATAGTGTCTATTGAGTATCATTGCTGCATTTGTTCACCCTTTGTCCCACCATTGCTGTGCTTCCCCTTCTCAAATAGGATAAACTTGAATACAAGACAAACTGTGCAGAAATAAAAAAAAATCAACAAATGGGGGAAAACAGAAGAAAAAAATGAAAAAAGAAAACAAGAAAGATACAAGAAGTGCAATAAAACTACATTGTTTCCATTTCTTATAGTTCATTCAGATAAGCATCATTTTAATGATAATATAGCTATTATAACATAGTTATTATATTATATATTATTATATTATACTATATTATAACATAGCGATTGAGCCCTTGTGATCCTAAGAGTATCCTCTTTTGTGTGAATGTTTACGGTCCTGTTGAAGTTATCACATCCAAGTGTAATTTTTGTCTTTCACTATCTATTGTTTTTACTTGTACATTTGCAGGCACAGTCTAAGTATTTCAAATGAGGGAAACTATGCAACCTATGTTTCTTTGGATCTGGTTTACTTCTCTTAATACATTTTTTAATCTTTCATTTCCTTATGAATGGGGTAATATCATTCTTTCTGATGGAAGAATAGAACTCCACATTTTCTTTCTCCATTTGACCATTGAGCAGACTTTGGGCTGATTCCATATCTTAGCTAGGCAAACAATACTGCAATGAACATAGTTGTGCTGGTGGCTTTAGTGAAGGGTCGTTTGTAGTCAATTGGATAAATGCCCAAGAGTAGGATTGCTGGGTCATAGGGGAGCTCTACATTTAGTCTTTTGGGGAACCTCCATACTGCTTTCCAGAGTATTGAGCAAGTTAACCTTCCCATTCTCCCAAGTTACTTGAGCTTATCTGAAACTTTGGCAAAGTAGCAGCATATTAGGATTCTGTAGTGTTCTCCAATATGGAGGGGTGGCACCTGACTTAGCTCAGCCTGGAGACACACTGGGCTTTTAAGAACTGTCTGCTTATTTGTTTGTTGTTCCAGTGAGATTTTAGAGACTTTCCTCTTTATCATTCCAAGATGCTGGGCTGGCTGGCCAGCAGCTGTGGTGGAATTTGGCCAGAATGCCAACCTTGTCAGTGCTTGCTACTGCAAGGCAGGGCTGCCTCCCACTGGGTTGGTCTTTTGTTTTGTTTGCTACCAGATAGACTGGGATGGTGTAAGGGAATCAGATTTTTTGTGCTTTTTGTTTTTGTTTTTTCCTGGAGTTTGAACTCTGGGCCTGGGATCTATCCCTGAGCTTTTTTTGCTCTAGGCCAGCACTCTACCACTTGAGCCACAGAGCCATTTCCGGCTTTTTTTTTTTTTTTGTAGTTTTATTGGAGATAAGACGCTCATGGAGTTTCTTGCTCCGGATGGCTAACCCTGATCTTCAGATCTCAGCCTCCTGGTAGCTAGGATGGCAGGTGTGAGCCACTAGCACTCGGCTCTTTGCCCTTTTCCAAAATGGTTCCACTTCTCTACCAAGTGTTTCCAGCCCGGTGCTCTGCAGCCTCTTTGCCACTTTCAAATTTGGCTTGTTCTTGGATAGCAGCATGGGTTCCTGATCAGGTGCTGTTCTCTGGGGAGAGGGACGGTATGTCTCTTTTGGGGTTCCCGGTTATATTTTGGACTGTTCACAATGTGGTGAACTCTTTCTGAATCTGTCAGTGGCCGGCTAGGCTGAGGGCTCTGGGTCCTGCTTGTCCCAGGCGGGCCCTTTATATTCAGAGTGACCATGCGGGAGATTTCTGGTGGGGCCACCTCACCAGGCAATTCTTCCCTGGGTTCTGTCTTATATAATCAGTTTGTAATTTTCTTCTTTTGGTGTATATCTCTGTAAAGTTGCAGCTTACTTGGTATGACTTTCCAGATGTGGGGTGCCTGATGAGACCAAAAACTCTGTCTCTTTGGAGAGAACTTAGGTTGTGCCTTGTTCTCTTTCTTCCATCTTTCTATTTAATCTGTTCATATTTTACATAATTTCCTTCCCTTACTGTACTAGGGTTCGCAGATAAGTAAAAGAATATACTGTCTGGAATTTTGGTGCTAGAAAGTACAGGTAGAAGGACAGATGGATATTTATTGGCACATGATACGGTGGTATACAGAATGTAGCGCCAAAATAGGCAAATGTGAAATAGGGGAGAAAACAATGTATTTTTCTAATAAATATGATGAAATTGCTTGATTGTTTTTAATCAAATGTTTTCTGAAACAAAGCACGTGAAAGCCATTTTTTTATACTTGCGTAGCTTAATTGTGCTAGCTTTTCCATTCCTGGGGTAGGCATATTGATTGTGTATATTCACAGATAAGATTGCTTCATAACCATTAAAGAATGCCCTGGTCCTCTTTGTAACAAACTTATGAATTTCAGCACATAAACTGATCAATAAGCTCGATGTGCAGACCCCTTCCTCCGCCACAGGCATCTAAACCACAAAAAGTTAATTCCATTCCTTGCAACTGAACATTGATATGATATTGAAGAAATAATTTTAATTTTGTGTATTTCATATTTTTCCACCTTTGATAGAGGGGTCTTTTGGATATTTTTAAGAGCAAGGATTCCATCACAGGCAACCCACTGTAGGACCATAAGAAGCAGAAGCATGGGAAGGCTTTTTTGCTACTTGTACCTTAGATAAAACTCCATTGTACCACAAGTCCTTGCAGTTACACAGATAATTGTTTATTGAGGGGTACTAATAGGATAACTTATTCTTAGTCAATAAAACAGGTTGTTCTTCATTTCATCCGTTCTTATGACACATTAAAATTGTACTGCTCTTTTCTCACCAGTAAAGGTAGAATCAGAGCTTTCTTGTTCATAATCTATCAAGAAAGGCAATTTGAGTGATTCTGTGTGAGTGAAAAAGATCACAATTGTTGGTTGGAGTGTAAACTTGTTCAACCACTTTGGAAAGCAGTATGGAGGTTCCTCAAAAGACTACATAGAGCTCCCCTATGACCCAGCAATTCCACTTTTGGGCATTTACCCAAATGTTTACAAACAAGACCACACTAAAGCTACCAGCACGACTATGTTTATTGCAGCACTATTTACAATAGCTAAAATATGGAACCAACCCAGATGCCCCTCAGTAGATGATTGGATCAAGAAAATGTGGTATATATACACAATGGAATTCTATGTCTCCATCAGAAAGAATGACATTGCCCCATTTGTTAGGAAATGGAAAGACTTGGAAAAGATTATATTAAGTGAAGTAAGCCAGGCCCAAAGAAACATAGGTCCCATGGTTTCCCTTATTTGCAATATCTAGTATAGGGCTGAATCAAGCAGAAAAGCTCAGATAAGGTGATGTTAGGGAAATGAACCTTGAGATACGTATTCAAATGTTTATTTTTCTTTCATGCAATTGCTTCTAACACATTTATAAGATTATTTCTTTGTTGCTTTGTATGTCCCTTCCCTACAGTATAACCCCTGCTTTCACTGTATTTGATGTCGGTATAATTTGTGGAGGGGAAGGGGAAAAACAATTTGTTTAAATAGGGATAGAGGTGGACCCATTGCAACCATGAGATGTACAAGTCGTTATGTAGAGAAATGAACTTTACAACTTTGGTGCGGGAGGAGGGGGTAGCGGGGAGGATTGGGGGGAGGATGGGAAGTGATGGGAAGAGGAAAAAAGGAGGAGGCTACAATACTTGTTAAGAAATGTACTCATTATCTTGCCCATGTAATTGTAACCCCTCTGTACAGTATTTTCACAATAAAAAAATAAAAATTAAAAAAAATTGGTGAGCCAAAGACAAATGGTGAACCAATGCAACAGCAATACTCACAAGACACTATTGTGGAAATGAACTTTACAACTTGGTTGGGGAGGGAAAGTGAGAGAAGGGGTAACAATGTTCGACAAGGAATGTACTCATTAGCTTACTTGTGTAACTAACCCCTCTGTACATCACTCTTAAAATTAAATTAAATTTTTAAAAAATCCAACAAAAAAAGATTCCAGTGAGTTTCACACAGAAGTCAAAAGGAATGAATTAACATAGGTGATCACAGAGCCCAGATTTCTGTTTTAATTTTGTAATCTGGGCAAACCTTTGTAAAATTGTCAGCAAAAATAGTGTATTTGGAGCCATCTGGATCTCTACTGCTATTGTTATTTAACAAAACAAAAGAAAAACAGCAACTACCCCCCCCAAAATAAACCCCACAAACCTTCCAATGTTGCACTAATGAATTTTTGCTATTTATACTCCTTCAATTTCAGAGGAAGACTCTGTCCTCATTTACCAAAGATAATTCTCACTATGAACCCTCAGGACAGAGACAGGTTATATACATAGCTATCTGTGATGATGGAAAAATGCAGAAATATTTTACTTTTTAATGGAAATAATCAGTGTTTTCTAGTAAAATATTTTACTTTGGGAAGTATAACTGATTAGACTCAGTCAAGATTTTTGCAACATGTTAAGTAAAGTAACATTTAATACAAACTTATACTGTGTAACACTGATTCTGGAAAGTTAATAGTAAAAAATTTTTCTGGCACAATAAAAAAATAAACTTTCTGCAACTTACAAAACAGTGATATTCTTTAAATGCATTCCGTTAAAGTGATTGTCCATGCCACGCAGGTAACTATGGAACACAAAATATATTGTCTCTTATCCTACTGATAAGCATTTGAAACTGAAGAGAATGAGATTTGCCTAAGACAACCTCTAGAAGTTAAAAAATCACTTTCCATAAAGAGTTCCAGTGAATGTCTTTCTGAAAAATTGATTTACTCACACTAACTCAAGCTAGTTTTTCAAATGTCTGCACTCCAGAGTAGAATAAAAAACTCCAAACAAGAAGGTGTGTGGTGATTTGAAGAGGTCCAGCCACAGTGGAACTACAGTGCCAATGCAGATAGGAGGGAAAGCAAGCTGCTGCTTAAATTGCATCTGGCTACCGTCTTTCAGTTTGGCTCTCATTATCTTCAGTTAAGCAATATTTCTGTTTATTTATTCATCATATCTTGGACTTAACTAATGTCAGTTTTAAAGTGATTGAGGCACCTCAACAGAATTAAATATACACAGAAATGTACACACACACACACACACACACACACACACATCAGTAACAGGGGATTATATCAAAGTCTGGATACTGTTATTCATTCAAGGCTGCTGCTTGGGCACTGGCTCCACTTTGATTTTTTGTTGGTTAATTGGAGAGAAGAGTCTCATGGACTTTTCCTCTCTAGGTTGGCTTTGCACTACTTTCCTCAGAACTTAGCCTCTTGAATAGCTAAGATTATAGGCAGGAGCCACTGGTGCGCAAATACACACACACACACACACTCACACACAGATATTTATAAAAATACCTATTTCACGAATATATTCTGAGAAAGATATACATAGAAATAGATAGATAGATAGATAGATAGATAGATAGATAGATAGATAGATAGATAGATAGATGATAGCATTTATCTTGGATTGCTGAACCTGTTTCTTTTCAAGTCAACACCAGCAGGTTTGTCTGAGAGTCAGCTTAGTTCCTACTTAGAAAGAAATTGGAGACCTGGGATTTTATAAGTGGAAGTGCCCAGCCTTCAGACTCAGTGTTTTTAAGTTATTGGAAACCTGAGAAGAAAACCTTGGTCTCACTTCTGAAGAGTCAGCCACTTCTGTGACAATGCTGAAATTGTAAGATATGGATCTCTGCCTTGCTTCTTGTCTCGCTTTATATTGAAGCAATCCAGTGTTAACTCTCTCTGGGTCTTGCTTTAGTTTGATAATATATCCTTCACACATAGATTTGAGGTTCCCAGACTCAATAATGCATAACATCAATTAAGACAAAGTTCAGCTAAAAACAAATAATTTTTCCTTAGTGTACATGTATTGCAAATATAGAGAAATATCTCAGAATCTCATTTTCATTTGTTTAGAAGATTGCAGTTGATGTAAATCAACAATGGTGAGATTATATACATTGTCTCTACTGTTAATAGTTAGTCATCTCATATATATGGACTTGAAAAGAAAAACTGAAATGCATATTACCATATTGACACAGGAAGGTATGTTCCATAAAAACACATTTTTCTATTGTATTTTGAAATAAATGATTTTATTTTGTTTTCACAAAATAAAAATGTTGCATTCATTCATGCCTGGTGGAGTTATTGCGAGATTTAAGTGAGAATGGATCTCTTGGGTTAACATTGAACAGTAATTTATCCGAAATTCACAACCAACTCAGTGTTCTGTATTTTTCCTGGAAAATTAATGTTGATTTCCAGAAGATTCCCCTCTGAGCATATGGTGGCAGCTGTCAGAGGCCAGACTGTTCTAATCTCTTCAAATGCACTTATATCCCCCTCTTCTTTCTGGCCTTCAAACATACATGCAAGTTTGTTATGGCTTGCCCTCCATTGCCTGTCCTAGGTGCCCATGTGGATTTCCTCTGCTTGCCTGCTGTTTCTCATGTGGCTAGCAACCCTGAAACTTGCCTGTTCTCAGCTCACTCTTCCCACTGGTCTGTTATTCCTGCCTCACTGAAAACTTGTCCTAATTTTGTCATCAGTGGCTCTAATAACAGCAGCAAATAATTGTGCAGTGACTTCTTGGTCCAGGCATGATGTGACATTCTGAAACTTCAAAGAATGGTAAGACATGGACTTTAACTTCAGGGACCTCCGACCATAGAATGAAATAGCTATGAGGAGTGAAGATTTTATTCATAACCACCATGGATGGATACTAAATACGGGTTAGAAACATTCTCTTCTTTCATTCTCCCGGCAACCTTGCCAAGAATGTACAACTACTAACTCTGTAAGCAAAAGAAAATAGAGATTGTGAGGTTAATAGAGTTTCATCACTACCACTTTCTCAATGGCAGAACTAGGAGGGGAACCCGGAGGTCTGATTCCAGATGGATGCTGCCAAACAGTGCTACCTTTTAACTGAATTAACTACTATATTATATGGTCATATGGTTTGCATACCTCTTTTGGGGGGGCTATTCTTGGTAATACAGGGATACTTTTTGCTTTATTTATTTTTTCCTATGACATTGGTGACACTGTCTAAAATTCCCACGTGCATCAGAGTTTCTAAATTTCTTCCTAATACCTATGGGCATATGTCAATGAATTTCTTCCTAATACCTATGGTTATATGTCAAACAGATATTACTAAGGACTACCTCTTAAAAGTCAATACACACACACACACACACACACACACACACATATATATATATATATATATATAAATGATTGTCAGAACAGAAAACCTAAATAAGGTTTTCTTTCTTATCCATAGTCTCCATACTATCAAAGTTCTTTGTCAAAAATAAGCGTGTTCACTACAGAAACAGTGATACATAAAGAGAAGGAAGAAATGTGTGTGAGTGTATACACACACACACACACACAGAGACACATACATACATACAGAGAGAGAGAGAGAGAGCAACTGATCTCTTGCTTTTCCTTAGACATCTGCTTTTGTTTCCTCCAAAACCATTTGTCACAGAGTGAATAGGTGCAAATCTGGTCTCTTTCGCGTTGCAGTTTGTGAGCTATTCAGACATTTACTTCTCAATGCCGACTTTTCTTTGTGACTGGGTGCTGGTGCTGTGGGTTCTGGTGGCATGCGCGCACTCTATCATTCATGCATATTAATTCACATCTATGTGGGAACCGTGGACAAGGAGCACGGTTGCATTTCCCTCCTCCAGAGCAGCGCCCTGTGCAGTCCGTAGCGGAGCTTCCTTAGCGTTGGACACCTGGTAACATCAGTGCGGGCGGCACGGTGCTGTGGTGACAAGAGGGCCTTGCTTCAAAATTCCACGTTTTCAAAGAAGATGCTGTTTTCCCTATTTTCTACAAGAAAAAAAAACACAGTATTTTGGTGTGGAGTTAATACAGGCTGTGCTGGGGTTAGTGGACCAACTCTGCTCTTAGGAGATCTGTGGATTTAGTTTAAACCCAGGATTTGAATAGATGTGGCCACCCGGCAGGTCCTGTCAGTAGAAGATAGGATCAAATTCATTGTGGTGAGTGGCAGACACTTTTTTTCATTTTTCCCCCAGTCCTGGGGCTTGAACTCAGGGCCTGGGCATTGTTACTGAACTTCTTTTACTCAAGGTTTGTGCTCTACCACTTGAGCCACAGCACCATCTCTGGCATTTTCTGTGTATGTGGTACTGAGAAATTGAACCCAGGGCTTCATGCATGCTAGGCAAGCACTCTTCCACTAAGCCACATTCCCAGCCCCATAGCAGACACTTTCTTAAACTTGTCCAGCAACGATGTATTCACATGTATGTAGAACAACATCATTAATGTCAGGCAGCAACATGAACCCCTGATGAAAGTAGGCAGATAAGAAAATCTTTTGTCAGATTTAATATGTGCAAATTTGACACAAGCTCAAGTAGAAGATGAAACATACTCATACTTACTTGTGAAAACAGACCTAAAATGATGATGGTGATGAAGATGATGATTCCAAAGCCAACTATTTTGATAGTAATGGAAATAAGATGTGAATGTTAAAGGAGGACTAAGTAGACATCAGTAGGAGAGGGAGATGAAACTGAAGAGTGAAGAGGATCATTACATATATGTGTGTGCATCTATTTGTATCTATGCCTATCTCTATATGTATATATAGATTACAGAAAGCCAATGTATACACACACACACACACACACACACACACGCAAGCTCACACACACACATATTTGCTCAGTCTGAATAGCTAGCATAGGTTATTCCATATGTATGTGTGTACAGACACACATGTATCCATGCCATAGATCTTTACTAGCAAGCAGGAATAATATTCTCCTCATGATGTTTGAGGGAAATAAAACCATCAGCCTACTAGTGGAGCAAGGCCAGTTTCTCCATATGCATTTCAGTTCAACTCACTTGCTTAGGAGCCTAAGAGAACAGCTTTGCTGATTTGCCACTAAATAAGAAAGCCTTCCAGAAATTAAAAAGTAAAAGGTAGTTTTATTGTACGTGATCGATGCTTCTCAAATGCCTGCTAAACTTCAGGGTCAGACTGACGCGTCTAAAATAGTTTCAAGAAATCTGGCTATCAAGCACTTTTAAGGTGATCAAATTGCAAAGAGAATGCAATACTATTTTAAAGATAATGGGGACTTTTAAGATGATTCCTCCTTTTCTTCCCTCCTTCTCTTCCGTCTTTTAAGTTCATCTCTGTCAATGATACTAATAAGAAATGTAAGCTCTATGCACAGACATATTTCCAGTTTATTTTATTTATTTATTTATTTATTTTGTCGGTCATGGAGCTTGAACTCTGGGCTTGGGCGCTATCCCTGTGCTCTTCAGCTCAAGGAAAGCACTCTACCGCTTGAGCCACAGCACCACTTCCAGTTTTCTAGAAGTTTTATTGGAGACAAGACGTTCCTGCCCCGGCTGGCTTTGAACCGTGATACTCAGATCTCAGCCTCCTGAGTAGCTAGGATTACAGGTGTGAGCCACTCGGCTTCTAGTTTATTTTATGTTCTGTTTTTTCTAAAACCAAACTCTACCAGTATCCAGTAAATTCCTGATTGGATCTGCCAGTCACAGACAACTTTCTTGGAATAAATGTTTCATCAGTGCGAATATGTTTTTTGTTGGGGTCACTGGAATCTGACAGTGAAAATAGCTTAAGGTATTGAATGTACATATCAAAACAGATAATCATCACACTTGATAATCATCGTAGTTAACTTGTTGAAAACCCTTGCTCCTATGTTTTGAGGAAGATGTCATAAGCAAGTATTGGAGTAAAGCAGAAGCCTAGTATATGAAATCCACAAGAGAATAGAAAAACATTTAGTTTACTTCTGCCTACACCCCATGGTTCACCTTAGAAGATCAGTGGATATGAACAGCTGTATTTCTACTGGAATATTTACATTGAACTCAGTTCATAATCAGCAAGCATTGTATTTTAGCAGAGAAAAATAAAAAAGTTCATTTACTCAACATGTTAACTATGGTAGGATCAGTTGGCTTGTTTCTAAGCATTGTTACTGTAAGAATTTCTAAGAATCACAGTTTAGGAACCATAAGGCTGTTACAAGCCTCTTCAATTATTTTATCATGTGACTGCATGTCTTAGAATTTTCAGGATGTTTTGCCAAAGTGTTCTCATTACAGAAGAAAATGGTTTTTAAAATAATGTTTATTGCAGTATTATTTACCATAGCTAAGATATGGAACCAACCCAGATGCCCCTCAGTAGCTGAATGGATCAAGAAAATGTGGTCTATATACACAATGGAATTCTATTCCTCCATCAGAAAGAATGACATTGCCCCATTTGTTAGGAAATGGAAAGGCTTGGAAAAAATATTAAGTGAAGTAAGCCAGGCCCAAAGAAACATAGGTCCCATGGTTTGCAATAACTATTATAAGTCTGAGACAAGCAGAAATGTTCAGATAAGTTTGTGTTAGAAGAAATGAACCCCAAGATAAGGACTCAAATATTTTCTTTTCCTTTCTTGTTATTGTTTCTAACATATTTATAAGATTATATAACCCCTGCTTTCACTGTATTTGATGTTGGTATTATTTGTGGAGGGGAAGAGAAAAAACAAATTGTGTATATAGGAATACAGGTGGACCCATTGTAACAATAAGATGTATAAGACATGTCGAAAAACAAACTTTACAACTTTGGGGTGGGGGGAGAGGTAGTTGGGAAGGGATGAGAAGGGGAAACAAAAGGATCAACAATGCTTGATAAGAAATGTACTCATTACCTTTGTCATGTAATTGTAACCCCTCTATACGGTATTTTCACAATAAAAAAAATAAAAAATCAGAATCATATGATGTTAAAATAAATCATCACTGTCTCAATGTATTGAATTCACATTACTGTTTTTGTGGTATTTTTAGCAGGTTGCTTAAAAAAACCTCTCTATAATTTAGTTTCTTATAGACTTTAATTTGAGGATCAATTTATAATTAGGATAATTTTCAGAACATAGTTACCTCTTCCTAATCTAGATAATTTTCTATCTAAAATTCATCCAGTGACAGGGGACAATTACATGATGATATTTGACAGTGATGATAATGATGTTGACATATTTGACATAGTTTGGATCCAAAAGCTCTTCAGCATGGATCCAAAAGCTCTTCAGCATATTTGCACATATCCTATGTAGACAAATACTTAGAAAGGGAGCCTAAAATAACTTTCTACAACATGGCTTCTACAGACAAGAGGAGGCCAAAGCAATTACCTGTAATGAATTTATTTAAAGTATGGAACCAATATATCCATATTACATACTACATGTTTGGAAATGCCAAGAAATAGGTTCTGAAGGTCACAGCTGAGAAATGTCATGACAAGTAAAAAAGAAGAACCAGATACAGAAGGGTATGGACATAATAAAGAGAGTGATTATAAACCACAAAATTACATTTAAAAAGAGGATGGGGCATTCTGCTAACCAAGTATATTAGCGAGAGGAAGGACACTTGGAGTGTTTGTGGAAATTGAAAATAAATAAATAAACATATATATGCCAGTAGGGTCTTGCACTATCTGGTGAATGTGTTTTTTAATTTTATTTTATTGTAAAGATGCTGTACAGAAGGGTTACAATTACATGAGTAAGGTAATGAGTACAATTGTTACCCCTTCCTTTGTTTTTCTCCCACTATCCTTTTCCCTCTACACCTCCTCTTCTCCCCCCCTCTGTAAAATTATAAGGTGAAATTTTTTATGTTTAACCTGGCACAACAGTAACAATGATATGATTTTTTGTCAAGGGTTTCCTGAGGAACTTTGCCCTTTACAAACCTAATTGAAAAAACATCTGAGATCTGTAAGACTAGAGGCAGGGAGAAAAATGAGTGAGTAGTTGTAGTAATTTAGGTAATAAATTGAAAGGACTAATTCAATAAAACTGAAGGATGAAAAGCATGATGGATTACATTCTAGAACCTATAATAATTAACACTTGCATTGTCAAAACTATGAATTCTGTATGCACAGTTACATAAAATGATTTGTTTTTACTGTCTTGATGCCCTTAAATTAACTTCAACTTTAAAGGCTTTAGTCCCAAAGAATATACCCTTGATACAATGCCTGTTTGTCCACCGCAACCACTAAAATGTAAAAAACAAACCAACCAGCCATCCACCTTCCATGGAGCTTCCGGAACTTCTGAGCCAGGAACAAGTACAAGATGCTGCAACTCAGTCAGGCGCCAAACCAAAATTGAGATGGATACAGCTACTGTGTGGCCAGAAACCATTCTTGAGGTCTGATAGATGGTCAGGGCCTTCCATATACAAACGCCAGAGAAGGAAACAGGAAGGACTGGATAAGAAAGGACAAGACTGCTGGTGCCCAGAGTTGTAAATAACAGACTGAACATCCTGAAATGATTGCTCCTCAGTATCGATCTGTGAATGCAAAGAGTACAACAAATTTATTCACTGTTATGTAATTGCCATCTGGAGAGATTGTGTAACTATGCTCCAAGCTGGAGTTCCTTGGAACACCATATTCTTACCATGGTTTCAACCCTTACTAAAACTTCTGTTAAAGTTTATAGGTCCTTTTTTTTTTTGTAGGTTGTAGGCTTGAATTCTGGGACTGGGTGCTGTCCCTCAGCTCTTCAGCTCAAGGCAAGCACTCTACCACTTGAGCCACTGCACCACTTCAGGTTTTCTGGTGGTTAATTGGAGATAAGAGCCTCATAGACTTTCTTGCTCAGTCTGGCTTTGAACGATGATCCTCAGATCTCAGCCTCCTGAGTAGCTAGGCATGAGCCACCTACACCAAGCTAATTTACAAGTACTCTTAAAACTCTTCTACAGGATGCCTTTTCACTGCTACCCTCTTAGATAATCAACACATTCTTCCTTTTATTTTTAAAACTTTTATTTTTACTTTTTTACTTGCTTTCATTTACTTTTATTTTTACTTTGTATTTTTTAAATCTGTACTTGCAGTTTTATTGAAGAGGAAAAAAATCATAAATTTAATATACTGTGAAGTATCCTTGAATGTTTTGTTTAGACAATCACATAGAAAAATGCTATTTCTTTAATTCTGGAAGTTGAAAGAGACAAATAGTAGGATATGAGGGAAAAATAAGGATACATTATAAACCAAAAGAATGTTAAATGGTTTTTTTTCCTTTCATGCTCTTGTTTCTAACATATTTATAAGATATTTCTTTGTTGCTTTGTATGTCCCTCCCCCACAGTATAACCCCTGCTTTCACTGTATTTGATGGTGGGGAAGGGGAAAAAACAACCTGTTTAAATAGGGATACAGATGGACTCATTGTAACAATGAGATGTACAAGTCGCTAGGTCAAAAAATGAACTTTACAACTTTGGTTCGATGGGGAGGATGAGGTAGTAGGGGGCGGGATGTGAAGGGGAATCAAAGGAGGAGGCAACAATGATTAGAAATGGACTCATTATCTTGCCCATGTAGTTGTAACCCCTCTGTACAGTATTTTCACAATAAAAAAAAGAATGTTATGTAGGCAGTATGTAAAAAGGAAGTAGAGGAGCCTGGGTAGACGTATCTAAGCATCTTAAATCTATCCAAGCATCCTAAAATATTGAATATTTCAGCTGAGAGGATTTGTGGCTGTCGAGTGTTATTTCATGACAAAGTTTAAAAATACAGTATGCAGCATCCTTTCCCATCATCATTTTATATCTCTAATCAGAGTATTAATATCAGAGAATGTATATATGTCACTCGTGGTGACATACCTGCAAACACAAGGATGGGAATTCCATACTCGATCAATGCACCATCATGGTGCATCGATGCTTTGGTCATCTATTCAATCCTGACTTTCTGAGTACATGTTCTCATAGGACACTGCAGTGGTTTTAAAGGAGAACTGCATGATGATTGACAAGAGCCATAAAATGGATTCAACTGTGAAGGGTATTCAGTCAGGTGAAGATGTCTAGATTTCCTCTTCTGGCCTTTCAAGTGTTAAAGATATATGAGGTCTTCTTCACCTTAGTGCTATGGATATCAACTAGAGAAGAAAGCTCAATTTCTAAAGTGAATGAGGAAGCTATAATCCAAACCCTAATGAAAGCATCCTCTAAATGGCTGGTCCTAACAATGTCATATGCATGGACAGAACATAAACACTTTATAGAGGTACAATAGACCTGAACAGGCAATTGGATCATGGGTGAAAGTTAATAACTATGACACAAATTAGAGTAAAAGGGAAGTTGTAAAGCTAATGACTAAAGCAGGGTCTTCACATTGAACTTTCCCATAGATTAGAACATTTTCAGGGAAACCGGTTTGAAATGGAAGTTGATGAGATCATATCATACTTAAAAATCCTATGTGAAATCTATAGCTAACTAAAATCTATATATGTAAACAGATACAGGGCCATAGGCAAATATATACAAACAAATGAGGGGGTAAAAATGTTCGACAAGAAATCCACTCATTACCTTACATATGTAATTATAACCCCTCTGTACATCACCTTGACAAGAAAATTAAATTAAAAAATTAAAAAAGAAATATCAACTAAACTATGCCCGGTATAAGCTGTTTGTCAATGTCAGAGACATTGTCAGGATGTTGAACAACATATAGTTTGACAAAATAAATACTGAGAAAATGTAATGTTTGTTGAGGCAGAGGAAAAGGGAGCAGTCAAATGAAGAGAGGAGGGATGGATGAAATCACCCACAACCTACCCTGCATAGATGAGAAAATGGAATTGGGAAATGTGAAGCCATGGCTGGATTGGGAGAAATGGATGATGTTGATCAAGACACAAAGCACTCACAAAGTGACATTAAAATAAAACATCTCTGACAACTTATACAAGGAATAAGATAGATGTTGCAAAAGAATCAACTGATTTTAAGAAAGTGTTGGGTAATTATAACAGGAAATGCTAGCTCTTCACTTTTATTTTCTGTTAAGTTTTAGAAGAATGGTAATTGTTATATTAAGTATTATGTTATATATTTTATTTTGTTAAATTTTAGCAGATAAACTTGCATTTCATGAAAAGAATTATTCAGCTGGATGAGCCATACAGAAAGAAACCTATGTTTGTGTAGGGTGGAATTTCAAGCCGAAGGAAATCACAGCTGGGAAATATTTCTGAACCTGCCTCATGGGGCTTGTGTAGTGATCATTACATTCAATAGGCATGAGTATTTTACAAACTCTGAGTTACAAAAGTAGTATGTTTATTCCACAATATTTGCGCTGGTGCTAAGAAGAAAATTGATAAAGAGTTGCCCCTATATATTCAAGCATTTATTTCTTCTTACCATTAATACATCATTTTGTATGTATGATAATTGCAATTTTGATTTAGTCATAATATGCACAATTAGTGATTTTTGTTTTTAAGGTCCTCCCAAAGAGTGACAGAAAATTATTGTTATTTAGCAATATAGAAAATATAATTTATATTATATGCATTATTCTTTCTTCAGAAATATTGATATATTGGTAGCTATTATTCCTGATTTATGATGGCAGTTAATACTTTATTAGTATGCCATGTACCAGCATATTAATTATGCATATCAGAAACTTTATTGTGAAGTAGCACAACTGGACACTGCCCCAAAAAAGAAAAAAACATTTGGTAGTACTTACTAGCTGAATTTGAATAGTCACCTCTCAATTTTCTTATACATCTTTAGGAGGACTGTTCTTTTGTTTTTTAGCTTCTCCTCATGTAAAATGAAAATGAGCACATCATCTCATAAGAGTGACGTGAAGATAACTGCAATAAAAATCTGCAAGACAGGCGGCCTGCCACCCAACACACAGCATTCCATGACAACATGGAAGGCACATGAAATACTTAAACCATGCATACACACCCAACTCCTTCTCTCTTTCTGCTACCTCTTTTTTCCTACCCATTTATCAACTTGTAATTACTACTAACTCTTCTACTTCAAAAAAAAATCAGAGAAATTGCTAGCCTAAGCCCATGACACAGTCCTGTGAATCCACATGGCCATTTTGTACCCCTTGCTCATTACTCTCCCTTACACAGATACAATTTACTGAATTTCTTGATTATAACTTTTTAAGATCTGATGCTAGTGGTCCAGTGGGAGAGGGGACAAATGGAGAGAGGGAGGGTGAGGAAATGCAGTCATAATGCTCAAGGTAAATGTGAAACAATGTAAAGAGGAAAATTGAGGGGCAGGATGGGGTTGGGAACATAGGAAGATGAAGATGTGTTGTACCGATAAACTGACATGTAGAATTAAAACTTCTTTGTTCAACTTCTTAAAAACGAAAAATAATAACCAAAAAAGCCAAAGAAAAGATGCAATGATACAACCAGACTTATAGCTAAAATGCTAGCTTTGGAAATGACTGTAACATACTTTGAACAGCTTGTGGATGGCTATGTGGAGGTTGAATGAAAATGGTTGGTTTTCATGAACTTTAACTGGTTAGACTTCATATCGTCTTTGAATTATCCACTTTGAAGTCATTTTAGGGACTGTTTATTTCTTTTAAAAGTCATATAGAATTCAAAACTGTCTTATATTCCACACAATTTTCATGGTCTTTGATGTTTAAGGTAATGTTTATAATCTTATGCATAAACAATTGGTCCAGAAAGAATAGAGGAGACAGTGGGAAAGAAGTGAATGTAAATATGCATTTTTTAAAGGCTGGTTTTGAAAGGATACCTCAACTTGCCTCTGAGGAGAACATTTTGGGGAGCACTTGAAATAGGACATATATTCTTATTTTTCTTGTTTTTCAGAAAATGGGATAGTGTAGAAGAGGAAAAAAATGCCCTTCAATCTGAGAGAAAGGCACTACACACTTCTCTGTGAGACTCCCAAAATTAAACCAGGAGCTGTGTCAACCTGCTCTCTGTTTTACACCCATGTGGTAGAGTCTACAAATGTTCACACGGACAGTAAGTAGGGGTCAAGTGCAGTCAGTACACCCCGCTGTTGGCCAGTGCTGAGCATAGCAGATGTTCCTTTGTTCAAGGATGAGCAAAAAGAGAAAAATCAACATGAGGCCTATAACAATTCTGCACCGTAAGAACAGGAGAAAATTGCCTGGAAAAGATTTGGAGGAGAAACTTTTGTAAAAACTACTTTTCAAAGCCAAGAGAAAAATAATCAATCATGTTCAAGGGGAAATAAAAGAAGGCATGACCTTTGGATGAGTAATAATACCTGATATCATACAATGTTTATTTAATGCCAGGCATCATATACATAGAAAGATCTGGAGCTTAGGGTGAGATTCATCAAAAACCAATTATGATTCAGAAACTGATTCCATTTATGGAACAAAGATAAAGAGAATCTCTCTAGGTTTCCTAGACACTTCATTTTATTTATTTATTTTTTGTGCCTTCCTTACTCTACATGATTCTCAAGGTAAAGAACAACTAATGAACAGTGCCACTTAGCATATCATATTCTTCATATTCTTACTTGGAAATCTTCTTTGTAGAGTGTATGTTAATTTATCCTCCACTTTAACTTTTATATCAACTATCTTATGAACATGTAAGTATCCTTCACAAATATTTTTAAATTCAGTATGTATATTCTAATGTCTTTCTCTGGGAACTTCCTTAGTGCATTCATTTAATCCAAATATTGGGTACCTGATGTAATCTTTTGTTGATTGATTGAAGTGTGTGTGTGTGCATGTGTGTGTGTGTGTTAAAGAAATATTCATCTATTCCAAAGTGTGTCTGTGTCCTTTATATTGTTTGGACTCCCTACAGATATTGGGTGGGTTAATACTCCTCACTTATTTTTCTTTTCTTTTTCTTTTTCTCTTCCAGTCCTGGGGCTTGAACTCAGGCTCTGGACACTGTCTTTGCGCTGCTTTTGCTCAAGGCTAACACTCTACCACTTGAGCCAAAGCACCACTTCCGGCTTTTTCTGTTTATGTTGTACTGAGGAATCGAACCCAGGGCTTCATGGATGCTAGGCAAGAACTCTACCACTGAGCCACATTCCCAGCCCTCCTCCCTTATTGATTAAAGACACTGAAGAAATAAGCTTTGAAGGGACTTGTCAGACATCCCACATTCACTAACTTGCACAATTCACTAATATAGGTCCTAGGAAACATACTCTAGGTGCCTAATGGGTTGAGATGGAAAAAGACTAGATTAGTCAAGGACTTGACAAAAATCACAACTCAATAGTAAAAGTAATTTCCATAGTGTGAGTTGTGAAATATAAGATTAACGGGACAGAAATTTCAGTGTGATTTCAATGCTCACGAATCTCTGCTATTTTTCCACCTCAAAGTCTACTTTATCCTGCACTTCCAAGCTGGTAATTCACCATCACCATCATTTCTATTAGATAAATGAGACAAATTCATACAATTGACTTCCACAGAGAGATCAAGAAATGACTGCTGATATGACCAAGGTGTGTTTACATGGATTTGGAACTGAGATTTCCAACTTTCAGAGGTTCATGGAAAAGTGAGAGAATTGAGACATTTAAGGATAATCTGACTGTATATCATGAAGAAGGCAGCTGTGTTCTGATGGAGAGACTTGTTGAAAATTATAGAATCTTTTGTCCTTTGTATTTTGTTCCTACATACTTGGATAAGAGAGGTACTAATGCAGAAAAGGTGCTAATGAAACGGTAGGGGATATTTGTGTCTGCAAATTTGGCACATTCGGGGCTACTTTACGTAATTTGTACAATCTGGGTAGGAATATAGAAACGACTCAGCCATAGGTCGCTTGAATTTTGCAC
Source organism: Dipodomys ordii (assembly GCF_000151885.1). NCBI lineage: Eukaryota > Metazoa > Chordata > Mammalia > Rodentia > Heteromyidae > Dipodomys > Dipodomys ordii. Next base: position 6,388,671 of record NW_012267246.1, on the reverse strand, counting down.
ATTTAAAAGAGACAAACTTTAAGAAGGGATACAAAAACAGGAATTAGTTTCTGAATTATTTAGAAATATCACAGGAGATGAAAATTGCTTAGTAGTTTCCACTGTGTAGATAATGCATCATGATCAATAAGTAAATGCTAACCTTACCTTAAGAGCAAATATAGGAATGCATTATTAAAGAGGAATAAAATTGGTTGGCTTCATTATTCCAGCAAATTTAATGGTTTGTGTATGGTTTAGAAACCATACTTAAATTTTAATACAGCCCATTTTAATTGGGCCAAAGACGAATCAAAAGGAAATTTTATATGCAGTTGCTCTTCAGAGACTTTGTTAGTTCTAATCAGAAAAGTTTCTCTTGTTTTGCATACTGAACACACTAGGCCAGAACCCGGTCCACAATGAATTCAGGTTTATGATAATATTTAAACCCAAGTTACCCTGTACTAGAGACTATACAGGTATCCTTCATCTCTACTTTTTGATACAGAAATTATTATAATACCTACTTAAATATTCACACTTGAGACCAAACCAACTAAATATAGACTTAGCTCTCTATGACTTTCTTTTGAAAAAACCCCAGTCACATATATTACTGAAGCACATTTTCATTCTTTCTCCTTTCCCACAAAAATGACTGCTCCTTTGAAGTTTGGTTTGTGTGCATTTACCCTGTATATTTACAAAATATTTGATTCATATTTGCACAGTCATATAAGAATATTCATATTTGTATTATTTTGACTTCTATTGGTATCATTACTTACCATAAACAGGCTATAAATTTACATTTCTTCCTGCTGCATTCTGTTAGGTTTTATTCATGCATATACACAAGTGCCTGGAGTTATTAGTGAAAAGTAGTCCAAGATTTGAATGAAATAAAATTTCTTAACAAAATGAGTGTACATATTTATTCATTTTCTTATAAATAGTAAAACAGTTACCCTCTAAGCTAAGGAGTCATTTTTATGTACTAAAATAAAAACCTCTAGGATAAACACTTAAAAAGAAAATTGAGTTCCAAAATTCTTTTATCAAGAATCTGTAAACTCTACCATCCATCCCACATCTTTGAGCAAACTTAGGGAAATCACATGTTACCTTTTATAAATATGAACTATTGAAATTTTAAAATGAAAGACAGTATTTTTTTTCTGATTACAAGGGTCTTTAATACATTTTCAGGTAATTTCTTTTATAATACTATGAATTTCATTTTTATAGTCTGCTTTCCATTTCAATAATTTAAAGAATATCATTTTGTTTACTCTAAAGATGGTCATATTCTATCATAGCAAAATTTACAATATTTTTCCATATCTTCATATTTCCATTTAAAATATCTTCACAACCATGGCCAGAATAATTTTTATAAGCCTTTGATAAATTTATGGGAAGGGATCTGTGTTCACAAACTGGGCCTGATTATCTCTTGGGAGGGGTGGTAGAAGAGTAGCTGTGGTGGGTTTTTGACATGTGTTCCAAATTATTAAATAGTTGTTTACATTTTCCTATAGAACTACATCCTGATAAGTAGAGTTCGAAAGAGCTCCAGTGGATTTCTTTGTAATTAATACTTATGTTATTTTTAGAAACTGACTTCTAAGGAAGTAAATTTGATTGGTTCAGGTGAATTTTGAGCTCTTTCATTTTAAATATATTTTCAAACTCTTTAAAAATCCATGATGTCTAGGGAAAATACTATCCTGATTTGTTGGTAAATAGTTTTATTCCGATGTCTTATCACTAATTTAAATTCAATATTGATTTCTCTCTGAATGAGAAATTTCTCCACTAGGTTACAATTTTAAATAGTATATTTTATTCCTTTCCTCATATGCCATCAGTGTTGGTCAGTTTCCTGCTACTATGACAAATACCAGAATGGGAAAAAAAATAAAGGGGAAAAAGTTCTCCTGGCTCACTGTTTCAGTCTATGGTCAGCTTGCTCGGTTGATATGAACCCCTTGCTAAGAGGCACAACATCATGTTGGAAAGGGGGATGGACCAGAAAGCAGGGGTGAGGTAAAGACAAGACAGTGTTGACAGGCAAACCTCCTGTGTCCCCTAACCACCTCCCCAAAGTGTCATCATCAGTGGCACCAATGAAATCATCCAATCACATGTCAGTGATGAAAGAATAAAGGCCTACTTTTCAACTCAGGCCTTTTGGAGGACCCTTCCTGTGAAAATTACAACACTCAGGTTAAGGATTTTGCAAAAAAAAAATGGAGGCTAAGGTTACTCCCTCTGCCTCAGTTTTCAAGTCCAATTATCCTCTCTTCAAGTGCAATTATCCCCTCTTGGTGATGATAAGTGACAATGCCATATCTTGCCTGGATTCCCACCACTAACAAGGTTGCTGCAGTAGTCTGTCAGATAGACTTTCCTTTTCTAATCTTATTTGCATGTAATGCTCCTTACTGCCAAATTAATACTGCTAAATTTTTTATTTGATCACTTAAATCTAATGCTTAAGAAATTAAATATTTACCAGATACATAAGGGATAAGCCCAAAGCATGTATCAAGTTATTTAAAAAGCTTTAAATCCTGGCCATTGGGCAACTTTATTTTCCATTACAAAATTTTCTACTTCAGAAAAGTGAGTATGTTGCCCTTTTTATCTTTTTTATTATATACATATATATTTTACCAACTACTTCCATCTCTTCTTCTTCCTCCTCATCTTCCTCCTCTCTTTTTCCTCTCCTCCTCTTCCTCCTTTTTCTCCTTCTTCTTATTTTCCTTCCTTCTTCTTTCTTTATCCTGCTCAAAATATACTGTCAAATTATTTTTTTAAAACTCTTCACCTACAATTAGGAACTAGTGGCTCACATCTGCAGTCCTAGCTACTCAGGCGACTTAGATGAGAGGATTGCACTTCTGAGCTATCCCAGGCATTAAGGTCCATCAGACTCTTTTTATTTTTTGTAGTAAATCCTTTTTTGTACATTTTTATTGTAAAAATACTGTACAGAGGGGTTACAGTTACACAAGCAAGGTAATGAATACTTTTCCTATTGAGATTGGTGCCTCCTCCTGTATTTTCCCTCTTGCCCATCAGACTCTTATCACTAATAAATTACTGACAACAACAAAGCCAGAACTGGTGGAGCTGTGGTCCAAGTGTTAGAGACCTAGCCTTGAGCAGAAAAGGTTCAGGGACAGTTCCCCACCCTGAGTTCAACCCCCAGTACAGGTACAAAATAAAAAAACAAATCAATAAAGAACCTCTTTAAATATTACAATTTTTAAAATATTTTTACTACTTATGTTAAATTTATTTCCCTTTCTATATTTTTCACTTTGCTTAAAATATATGACATATTCTTCCTTTTCAATATTCTGTTCATAATTTTCCTTTTATACTCTCCCTACTTTGAAAATATTCAAATGTGTTCCATAAGTGTACAAAACATATTCCCCAATATGCATATAGTATTCCCAGTAATATGCATATAGGCAAAGTGTATGTGCCTACGAAAGGCACAGAACTTTCTCTAACACTGAGAATAAAATATCGTTGCTCAAGATATTAATAAAGGAGAAAATCATACAATCATGTCAAGGATTCAGAAAAAGATATTTAACACAATCCAATATTGCTTTATGAGAAAAGTCTTCAAACTCAGGAAGAACAACATTAATGCTATGAGTTAATTAAAGAGAATTATTTTAAGACAGTAGTTGAAAACCAGGACAGTTGTTTTCTGGAATTGCAAGCAATGGCACCTCATAAAAATGAAGAACATACCCTGTACTCAAAATGAATAGTCCAACATTCTAACCGTGTTGTTCCTGTCTCCCTGTGATTCCTTCTTTATAAAATTAACAAAGGCGGAGGCTACAATGCTTGATAAGAAATGTACTCATTATCTTGCCCATGTAATTGTAACCCTTCTGTACAATATTTTCACAATAAAAATAAAATTAAATTAAATTAAGTCAACAATTTCTCAATAACACCCTGTGCTCTACAAAATGAATTTCAAAAACTGTCTACTATGAAGACCTGTATGCTAAGTAAAATTGTAGAGGAAAAAAATATAACCCCTTGAAAAATAGGTAGATACATCAATAGAAAGATTGATAGGTGACAAACTGAATAATACACTGCAGATAGCAAATAAATAAGTAGATACATAAATAGAAGGATGGATAGGTGAGAAACTGAAATAATACTCTGCAGATAGCAAATAAAATCCTCATCTCTGCAACAGATGACCATGTTGTATTTGACATTTATGATTTCTATCTTTCAATGCAAAGTTCATGTAGACTTTTTCTTCAGTAAAATCTCAGCTCCTTGAATTTCTCACATTGGATAAACTAATTTCTGCTCTGGTCAAACATCTGGGAAAGATATTAGATCATAGCAATGGACTGCTACCTGAATCATAGCACTGGGCTATCATAGCAATGGCTATCTGAATTAAGCAATGTGTTGTGTTCTGATGCAAATTTCCCCATGGTAACTGGGAAAAATTCCCCTGAGAGTTAGGCCACCCTTGCATGCTTTCAGTCCTCACACATCCCATGGAAACTGGTCTTTGTTAGAGGCTGTTGAGTCTTAGGGAATACAGAACCGTCAGGTTTCATCTCCCTTTCAGTTCCAAGGACTTGGGACTTGTTATGTCTTTTAGTAAATACGTTTTCTTGCTGCATACCAAGAGATCTATAGCAGATCAGAAGGTCAATGTTAGAAATAGAAAACAAATATTTCTCTTGTTCATAATTTGTAATAACTGTGAGAGTTACCATTTCATGCACTTATCTCTGTTTCTAGGCTCTTTGGACTTTTCTAACAGAATACCTGTAATGAATATATAATACTTGCTATATATATATAATATATATATATATATATGGACAGATATAACCTACAATGTACTACATATCATGAACTTCAAATTTATCTTCAAATCACATGAGCTTAGCTTTACTGGTGGCCAATATATATAAAAAAATAATGTCTTAAAAGGATATTCTAAGCCAGGCATTCATGACTAACACCTGAAATCCTAGCTACTCAGGAGGCTGAGATCTGAGGATTGCAGTTGGAAGCTATCCCAGGCAGGAAAGTCTGTGACACTCCAATTAATCTCCAATTAATCACAGAAAATACCAGAAGTGGTGCTATAGATCAAGAAGTAGAATGCTAGGCTTGAGAGAAGGGAGCTCAGGGATGGCTCCCAGGCCTGAGAGTTCAAGCCCTTGGATCAGATAGGAACAAATAGGATATTCTACCCTGAAAGCTCCTAAGAAAGACACTGTTGAATGACATTCATCAGAATACACAGAAAAGCAATGATTTAGATAAATCGTATTTGTTCTGAATCTCACTCTGGACAACTCTTATTGGAACTTAGTTACTAAAAGACAATAATGGCTACCCAAAGGAGTCAAAACTGGTTTATTTTATCTCATATTGGATGAGACTATTCTGTATAGAAATACATATCTCAATCCTTTTCTGAAAAAATAGCTTCTAAGAAGATACAAAATAAAATGAAACAATCATATCAAAATCTTGTTCACAAGTTTGTCTCATTGAGGAAATTTCTATTGTAATTTGTTTTCTTTATAGCAAATGATTTTGCTTTTGGATAAAGATGGGGGTTGGGTAACACATTTTTTAAATAAAACTTAAGTTGTTTACGTTAATGTAAAATTTATGGAAATACTTATCATTAGGTCTTGCTCTGATAATTTCCATTAGATCTCTGACAGTATGAATATTATTTTCAGGGAAAATAACACACTGAGAATCCTAGAGGGATTCTAATAGGGCATTCTAACCACTTCTCACAGTTAAGCAGTGTAAAACTCAATTTAGGTAAACTGTAAGTTTTAAGTGATAAATTTTCAGATTAAAACAGAAAAGTATTATCATGTGATGAGCTAATTTAAAAAATGGATTTTGTATAAATTTATAAATATATATATATACTATTTTAGAATATAAATTAACATGTAATACTAGGCTTAAATTTTGTAATAAAAGAACTTGAGTTGTTGGAATAAAGCATATTGTTTTATTTAGTTTTTCTACAAGAAAATTATCTTGTACTTCAACTCTAATTCCCCAAATTAGTATCACAGACAGGCACTAAATTAGTACCTAAAATAATGCTTGCAGGCCCTTCTCAAGTATGTGCTGATATTTTCTGTTTCATGACTTAGGATATACAAGGAAATCTTGTCAGCAAAACTAAATAGGTGATGTTATAGTTAGTATGCTAGGTTGGCATTAAATCATTTATTATTAATAACCATTCAAGTTAATAATAAAGCATGAAATCCTTAAAGCAAGCAAACTAAACAAAAAGCAGAAAAGTAAGTTCTGGTCAATTCTTATTATTATCATTTAATAATTTGTAATTCGTCCTGGTGGCAATTTCAGCACTAAAGGTCTTACATACACTATATGTTCTCTTTAACTTAGGTGTCAATAGAAATATAGTTGACTTCAATAGAAAAATCATCATTAGTGCAGAGCTGAATATTCTAACAGGAGGCTGAAAAGTGAATTTAAACATACAACAAACAAAGTAAGATGAATGAGATATAAACACAATAACTTGGAAAAATCAAGGAAAACAAAAAACCATAAAACAGTTCCTTCTTAAACTCAGAACATACTTTTTCAAAATTTCTAATCAGTACCCTTTTTTAGCATGTCAGAGGGATTGTCTTCTGCCCAATCATCTCTTGTACCTGTAGCAAATCACATCATTAAATAACTTTTTATTTTTGGGGGGTGTGGCACTGGGCACTGTCCCTCAGCTCTTCAGCTCAAGGCTATTATTAAGCAGTCCGATACTCATTCCAATGTCTAAATGAGCTTGGGAAAGATTTAAAGTAACAATGTCTAGGGCTACTCATATCAGTAGAAGAATAGGTGAGAAATTCATTTTAAGGAGCCCTAACTCAGTGGTGTGTGGCGGGGGAATGCTATGTGCTGGCCAGTGTTTCTGATGAAAGACAAGTCCCAATACTAAACATCTGGGAAGAACATACTGAAAGAAAGGCTCCAAATGACTTGATTTGTACCTGGCCTTGGATTTCCCCATGATGCCAAGCTCCAGACAGAGCCCCTACTTCAAACACCCGGGAACAATGAGAATAGTTCTGGTCATTGTTTTCCTTCTCCATCTCTTAAAATGACTGATTCACCTATCCCAAGTACATCACCTGACTTTTCATGCATTGGAGAGAAAGATACTATGACAAGACTTTGTGAACTGACTTAAAATTGAAGAGAATCAAGTACTAGGTTTGTAGTCAGATAGATATTAGACATGGCCTCATTATACATTTTATTTTTATTTCTTATTTATTTATTTATGCCGGTCTTGGGCTTGGACCCAGAGCCTGAGCACTATCCCTGATCCTTTTTTTTTTTTTTTGGTCCGGTCTTGTGGCTGGGCTCTGTCCCTCAGCTCTTCAGCTCAAGGCTAGTGCTCTACTACTTGAGCCCCAGCACCACTTCCGGCTTTTTTCTTTTTGCTTATGTGATGCTAAGGAATCGAACCCAGGGCCTCATGCACGCAAGGCAAGCGCTCTACCACTGAGCCACCTTCCCAGCCCTCTCCTTGATCTTTTGTGATCAAGGCTCAAGAGCATTAGCCTTGATCCAGTGTCCTCATTTGTTAAGTCATGGAGGTGATATTCTCCCTAGACCCTTCCTTGTTCATTTTTATTTCCCTGATTTTTATTTGATGAGAAATAGATACAATAATTTATTCAATTCTATTTATATGTAATACTTGACTTTCATAAAGGAAGGATTATCACTGCTCACAAACTCATTCATTGAATGGAAATTCCTTTGCACAACAACTTAAAGATAACAACAAACGTATAATTAAAAAAGAAAATAAGAAATTCCATAAGTTTCTTCACTATCTCCCACCTACAGTTAAAAGAAATCTTCTAGAATGCCACCTTTATCATTCCAGAGTTGCATTGGCCTACATGAATCATACTTTGCCCATTATCTTATCACAAAGGAAAATCAAAACTACCTTCCTTTGTACAATCAGGGTTTTATCTCACACCAAAGAGTTAGTGCTAATATAAAAATATATTTTTAGCAAGGCAAATCAATATTTTATGCAAAATATGTGCTTTATAAGATCACAAGAATTGTCTGGGTTTTTTGTTTGTTTTACAAAATTTGTATTTTATTTAAAACCAATGCGCTAGAGAGTAATTTCTCTTATTTTCATATAACAGGTTTACTGAAGGATCATTTGCATATCATAAAGCACACTCATTTGAATTATGATATTCACAATTTGCTATATATTTGTCAGAGCTGTTCAACCATTATCGTAATCCAATTTTAGCCTTTTTCATTAACTCGAAAGGACGCCTCATCTCCATTAGCAGTCTCAGACAACCATTATTCTACTTAGTGCCTACAGAGCCCACGATCAGGACATTTCAGATGAATTGAGTCATAGAATATGTGGCCTTTTATGGTTTGCCATTTTCATTTAACATAGTGTTTTTTTTTAAGTAAAAGCTTCATTGAAACTTAAATTACATTTCGTAAAATCCATCTTTTGAATGCACAGTTCAGTGATTTTTATTATATTTGAAGGGTTGGGGGAACCATTATCATTAACCAACTTTAGAACATTTTCATTCTGTTCAAAAGACATCTCATACTCAGTACACTCAGTCACTTCTCTCCTATGCCAAGCCTGAAAATCTCTCTTCTCTCTCTTACTTTCTCATTCTCTCTCTTATTATTATTATCTTTAAGTAGTTATCCAAAGGAGTAGCCATCTACCAAAACAGTTTATGACCACAATATATCTTGATCAATGTCACTCCTTTCAACATCCTTCTCTCTTCCACCCATCACTCATTCTTAATTTTGTTGGATATGTATGGGATTCTTGTCTGCATTTTCTGTCTCTTCATCTCTTCATCCATCTACTCCATGTTCCTAAACCCCACCACATTCCTTTTGAGTCTCTATTTCTTGGTGTTTTATTTTGCTGAAATTTCACTTTGAATTACACTATTTGCACTTTTGAACCGCCAGGGATTGAATTTATAGCCCTAGACTCCCTGATATTCTTGCTCTCATCTTGACACTCTACCAGTAGAGGCATGCTGCCAGCCTAGCTTTTTGCACATAAATTAGAAATAGAGTCTCTTGAATGATTCCACCTATATTGACATTCAACTCTGCTCCTCCAGGTCTCTATCTCTTGAGAGGCTGGGATTACAGGTATGAGCCACCTGTGCCAGACTATGTTTGTTTCTTTATATGCCTGTTCTGCTGCTTCACATTAACAGAAAAATATGTAGGATTTAGTGAGCAGTTTCTTTCTGATAGCCCATTCCCTTCAAAATCACGCATGTTCTATCATTAACTAGTAAACCATGACTGTCTTTCCAATATATACATTTGTGTGGCCATACCATAGTTAGGTATCCATTTGCCAATTGGAAGGCATGGATATTCTCAATTTGGGCAGATTATGAAGATTTCTGTGTATGTTATTGTGCAGAGGTCTGGTTTCATGTCTTTGGGAAACTAGGAATGCAGTCATGAGTTTGTAAATTAACTCTATAACTAACATTTGAGAAGCCAGATCTCAACCCTCATGAAGTGCTTTCCGATGTCTTGGGCAATGTGTTAGGGATCGGGTAGCTTCAAAGCCTCAAAAATCTTGCTGTTTATACAAGATGCAGGGCACTGACATCAAATACAGTGATAACAGGGTTTATACCATGAGGGAAAAACATACAAAGAAACAAAAAATCACCCAGTACATTATAACTACGTTAGGAACAACTACGTTAGCAAGAAAGAAAAAAACACTTGTGTCCCTATCTTGGGGTTCATTTTGCTTAACATCATCTTATCTGGTCATATGAATGTAGCTTTTTACCTTATCTGCTTGTCGTACACATGTACTAGTTATTGCAAATAAGGGAAACCATGGGACCTTTGTTTCTCTGGGCCTGGCTTACTTCACTTAATGTATTTTTTCCCAAGTCTTTCTGTTTCCTAACAAATGGAGCAATGTCATTCTTTCTGATGGAGGCATAGAATTCCATTGTATGATTTGGGGAGGAGGGGAAAGGAAAAAAACAAAATGCTTAAATAGGGATACAGATTGACCCATTGTAACAATGAGATGTACAAGACACTATGTTGAAAGATGAACTTTACAATTTAGGGTGTGGGAGAAGAACTGTAGCTGTGGAGGTGAGGGGGAAGGGATGGTAGGGAAAAACAAAGGAGGAGGCAACAATGCTTGATGGGAAATGCACTCGTTACTTTACTCATGTAACTGTAACCCCTCTGTATGGTATTTTCACCAAAAAAAAGTATTAAAAAAAAAAAGAAAGAAAGTTGCTGTTACCTGTGAGCCTCGCTACCCTGCAAGTGGGAACTGGTTTCTTAAAAGATTGAAATTTTCATTTCCCAGATTATTCATTTTTATCATTTTTTTCATATCCTTACCTGTCACTTGTATCCTGGTTCAGAGAAATGCTTATTGAAGTGTTGTGTCTAAGTATAGTTGTTTGTACTTTTATTGACTAATTAAAATATTAACATAAATCTTGAAAAATCTCTCATATCAGCTACATGATTTAGTGGTAATTTTGTCTTTTGAAATATTTTATTTAAAATTTGTCATCTAATTGAAAATGATTTTGTTATTTTGTCTTCAAAAATATAATTTATTTATCCCCAAATGCTATGTTCTCCAAAGTGTTGTATATAACATAAGTCATTTAGTCATCTTAAGTTAGCTTTGGTGTTTAGAAAAAAAATTAGGTTGAATTATTTTTATACTTCTTACTATTAAGAATGGAAATTATCAACTGTGTGAGCCCACAAAATTGTCCCTCATTCTTCAAGGCTCTTTTGGCTATTCAGAATATCTCTCCTCTCCCTGCCCTCACCCCCTCTCAGTAATTCCATGAGTCTTAATTAATTTTTTAAAAAAGAGCTGTTAGGATTTTGATAGAAATTTTATTGGGTCTGTAGGTCAATTTAAACTTAAGCAGTCTTTTCAGTTCCAGGCTGAAAGAACTACGATCTTCTTATTTATAAATCTGCAATGACAGTTACTTTCCACCGTATCCAGCTTTGTTCCTTAATGTGGGGTACCACTCACTGTTTTGTCCTTGCTGGCTTTGGATGACAGTCTTCATTCTAGAGCTACTGTGCTATATAGAATGTTTGTATGACTGTTTATTTTCCAGGTTTTTCCATCCTGATAATTAAAATAAGCATAGGACTACTTATCTGCGTTATTTGTTAGTAGATCTCAACTTTTCCACAGAACCTGAGATCTGGAAGTGTTTTCTCCTTGTTGTTTATATCTTAACGGCTACTGAGGCTTTGAAAAACAACTTTCAAAGTCATAATACTAGCAAATGACCTTGCAGAGTTTTCCCCTTGAAGGAAATGTTCTCCTATGCTTTCCAAAATACAATATCATTTTTGGTGAGTGACAGAGGTGACACAAAGGTGGTAGCAGATTGGCCTGACAAATCTAAAGAAATACCAGCTCCATGGAAGGAATGGGTCCAAGAGAAGGAGAAAAAGAAATAGAGAATTAACAAGGAATAATTTTCCTTTCCTGATTTACAGTTCAGCCTCAGTTTCATGTAAGTGTGAAATTTTAGCCCCTTGTTTAAAACTCAAACAGAACTCCCACCCACCCCACACTCATGTATACAAACTTACACACACACAAACACACACACACACACACACACACACACCCATATAGACACATTCACACTCACACAAACCCAGGAGTGCATCACATGGCCATTACCTTTTGTCATAATACATTTAATCTGTTTTATTTTCTCATTTAACAATATTCACTACTATAGAAAATGTTCACTGATGCAGGAATTGGTATTTTTTTTCTGTCTTAATTATTCTGTCCTTTATTGATGTGACACGGAAACTAAAGTATTTCCTTTTTTTAGAAACTGGCATTTCTCTCTCTCTTGAGAAAATCTGAACTATAACACTTCTGTTTTTCTTCTTCTTTATTTTTAACCTTTTAAAGTTCTTTTCCTCTAAGGTAGTCTAGCATAAAATAGTATTAAATATGTTCATATAAGTTTGACTAAATTTTTAAGTCAAACCTTTTCAATTTGCATGTTTTGTTACCAAACAAATATTATGTGTAAAAGTATACAATTTTATATTATAAAAAATGGGTCAGACACAACCAAAATCTTTGTTTTACTGATATTTATTATCTATAAATGTTCTAAAAGAAATTGCTTTTAATGCAGGAAGTGTACAGCATAGCTATTATCTAATGTAACATTCTTTTTTCAATTAATTCAAATATACTAAGGCCCACTTATTTTTTAAAACATATTTAGTGATATTTCTTGATTTTTATTAAGGCAAAGAATCTGATCATATAGACATCTTCTAGCGCATATTCCAAGTAACTTTTTTGGTATATATGTCTATCAGATACATGTGAAATATATCCAGATGTAGCCATGGTGATTTCAAAACACAAGGAAAATATCTTTCATTTACAACCAAGAAATTGCCTTCCCATTCAAACATCACATAAAACATATAATAGTCTTTTCTTAAAACAATGTACAAGCACTAACCTATTATTTAAAGAAAAATGTAGGAATCCGGGAAGATGGCGGAGGAGAAGCTGGAGGCATTACAAGCTCTCACATAGAAAGCAGTTTTAGAGTTCCAGTGAACTCTAAGCCAGAGAATCACACCAAGTGTGCCATCACAGGACAGAGTTAGGCCAGAGAGGGAAAATCCAGGCAAGGAGACACATCTGAGCTCTTGCCAGCAGCTGTCGCTGTGGCGGCAGCGGCCTTACTGCCATACCTGAAACAGAGAGAGTCCGGGATGAAAGAGCCAGATGCGGCGGGCGAGCGGATTCTACTCAACACCAGCAAGAACCGACAAGGAGCAGACATCTTCATCCTGCAGTTTGCAGACCAGAGACAACCCAGGAACCAAGACTCAGCCGCATGAGTAGAAGCCTGATGTCCTCACTCCTCAGGGAACAGAGGAGGGAAGGCCACCCTTCCCCCCCCCCCAGTACTGGAGATCTCCATCTTGGATACCGACAAAGCTGGGCGGAGCTGCTAGCTCCAACTCAAGCCTTGGCATAAAAGGAGTCATTTAGCAGGTCACAAGAAGTTAACTGAGGCGTGACCTGCCAGACTCAGCTCCACCCAGGGAAAAGTCACCCAGTTCAGCCACCAGCCCTAGGAGTGACTTTCTTCATAGGGTAATCAGAGCCAGAGGCTGCCCCTCCCTTTAGCAGCCTCGACAATCCACTGAAATTCAATAAACAGAAACCCTGAGAGTGGCTCCAGGCTGGGCTCTGTGAGTTTCTCACAAACTAGCCCCCGGGAAAAGCTACTGTTTTCTGAAATGTCTCAACTCTACCCAGAACCTAGCCTCATCACAGCATCTCCAAACTTGAGGAAAAAGCCATCTCCCTCTTTTGTGATACTCAAAGCACACCCCCCTTCCATTGAACTAACTTGGGAGGAGGATCGAAAAACCCTGGGTAAAGCAGAGCATTTTTCTGCCTGTTTGAACAAACTGACTTAAAAACCAACCAAGCCACAGGACCACAAGCAGACCAGAGACTCCAACCAGAGGCTGATAACAGATACAAGGGAGATACAGGATTTTTCCAAACCCTCCCAAAAAAAAATCAAAGAACTTTTTTTTCCTCTTCTTTTTCTTTTTATACCTTTTACAAATTTTTTTCTTTTCTAAAACTTTTTTTAATTTTTACCTTTTTTGAAAAAAATTGTTTTCAAGTAACTTTTTTTTCCTCCTTATAATCTTTATTTCCGGGATACATGTGTGTGTACATTTTTGTGTTTTTTTTTCTTTTAAAAAATTTTCTTTTTGTTTTTTGCTTAGCTTGACTGAACTTCTGATCTTTTTTTTTCTTTCTTCCTTATCCTTCTCACCTTTTCCTCTCTTTTGTTCTTCTTATGGGACTTAATTGTTGTTCTGCACATCCTCAGATAAACCCGTAGTTGACTAGTAGACCCTATCCCCCATTGTGTATACACTTAATCCACAAATTTATTACTCAATTCAAAACTTCTGAGACTTAAATTCCTTAATAGCAGTACTACCTCTTTATACCTATATAACATTTAAGTATTTTTATTTTTAAGTTTTTCACATCTCTTTTATATCCCTCCCCTTCTCTCAATATATTCACGTTCTTTGAATAGATTGTTCTTGAATCTGCATATTATTAAATTTTATTTTTCTATTTTTTCTGGTGTCTTTTTTCCTTTATATCCCTCCCTTCTCTCAATATATTCACATTCTTTGAATAGATTGTTCTTGAATCTGCATATTATTAAATTTTATTTTTCTATTTTTTCTGGTGTCTTTTTTTCCCTTTCTCTTTCTTCTTGTTTTCTCTCTCTCTACTTTCATCCTATCTAACCTATTTCCTGCTTTGAGACTAGGACTTAGTTAAGTTAACTCTCCCTGTACCTTCCCACATCACTCTATTCCTATTTTTTACCCACATCTCCCCCTAACCCTAATAATTTCTGGTTTACCAAATTCTTCTTTGCGGTTCATAGCCCAGTAATATATAGTTGTTTGATGTTGAATAGAGGTATCTGTGGAACTAGATTGTATCTGCAGACTATTGACTGTGCAAATTCAGACTTTGGTTGATGCTTGCCTTAGTTAGTGTTCTAGCACAAAACTGGTGTTACTTTCATCCCAAATGGGCAGAGTAAGCCTGAAAACCACAAGAAAAATGGCAAGTCAGGGTAACTCCACTCCCACTCATGATTATCAGGGTACAGAACAGATAATGAATAATCCAGAGGAGAGTTCCCAAATAACTCTAAAAACACTGCTGGCAAACATGATAAATGAAAAGATTGAAAATATACAAAGAACTCTGTATGAGCGTGATAAGGAGAGAGAAGAGGCAATACAAAGGTTTATACAGGAATATCATGAGCTTGAGGAAGCTACTCAAAAACTGATAAAGGCTTTGCATGAGCAGCTTGAGAATACTCAAAGAGAAAGGCAGGAATGGCATGAACAGGCTGAGAACACTCAAAGAGAACTACAAGAATGGAATGAATGGGAGGAAGCTAATCAAAGAGTAATACAGGAATTGAGAGAGCAGGATGAGAATACACAAAGATCACTAAAGGCATTCATGGGATCCATTAACAAAGAGCAGATGGAAGTCAGGGAAACCACAAAGGGAATGCTGAATGGAACCCAACAGAAGGAATGGGAGTCCAAGGAAACCATAACCAATCAACTAAGTGATTTGTGAATAAACACTGAACACCAAATTAAGGAAGTAAAGAAGTTCATACAAGATCTAAAACAAAGCTTCAACAAAGCATTTGAAGCCAACAAAGCTGAACAATTAGAAGGAAAACAAATAAAGAACAAAGTAGAAAGTATTGACAGCAGGTTAGACCATGCAGAAGATCGAATCTTGGGGATTGAAGATAGCTTAGATATTATACAGAAAGAACATACAACCATCCAAGCCAAGTCCAAGAAATATGATAGATCTATCCAACACTTGGAAGACACCATCAGAAGGCATAATCTAAGGATAATGGGTATAGAGGAGCACCTAGAAACTGAAGTTAATGGTCTAAGAAATTTGTTTAACAGGATCCTAGCAGAGAACTTCCCAAACATGCAAAAAGATATGCCTATTCAGATACAAGAAGCTTTAAGAACTCCAAATAGACCAGATCAAAATAGGACATCCCACAGTCAAATTATAATCCACACAGGATCAACTCAGACCAAGGAAAAGATCCTTAAAGCTGTCAAGGAGAAAAGGTTAATCACCTATAAAGGGAAACCAATTAGAATCACCTCAGATTTCTCAGCAGATGCAATCAAAGCAAGAAGAGCCTCGAATGATGTATGCCATGCCCTAAAAACAAACAACTATCAACCAAGAATACTGTACCCAGCTAAACTCTCCTTCATAACTGAAGGCCAAATAAAAACCTTCCATAGCAAAGAAAAATTGAAACAATACATCTCCACCAAACCAGCCCTAAAAGATTCTTAAAGATGTCCTACACATAGAAAACCAGCAAGACCACAATAAAGGCCAAGAAACTGCACCCAAACTGAGAATCCAAGAACCAAAGGAAGAACCCACTGTTCACAACCCCCAAGAAGGTGGATAACATGGCAGGAACTCCCAAATACCTCTCAGTCTTATCTCTTAACATAAATGGACTTAACTCTCCAATTAAACGACATAGACTGTCTAGTTGGATTAAAAAACAAGATCCTTCTATCTGCTGCCTTCAGGAGTCACATCTTGCCCATAAAAACAAACACATTTTCAATGTTAAAGGCTGGAGCAAAATCTACCAAGCAAATGGCCCCCATAAACAGGCGGGTGTTGCAATCCTAATATCAGATAAAATAGACTTCAAACTAAAATTCGTGAGAAGAGATAAAGAAGGTCGCTACATACTAATTAAGGGATCTCTCCTTCAGGAGGCTAATACAATTCTAAATATCTGCTCGCCAAACAATGGAGCACCCAAATTTATCAAAGAAACACTACTTTCCTTCAAATCTCACATAGATCCAAAGACATTAATTGTTGGGGATTTTAACACACCACTCTCCCCAATAGATAGATCAACTCAGCAAAAACTCAACAGAGAACCTGCAGATCTAAACAGCTGCATAGATCAACTAGATTAAACAGACATCTACCGAGAATTTCACCCAGCAGCATCAGAATACACATTCTTCTCAGCAGCAAATGGAACATTTTCTAAAATAGACCACATTTTGGGCCATAAAGCAAATTTGTCCAAATTCAGAAACACTGAAGTTATACCTTGTATTCTCTCTGACCACAAGGGAATAAAATTAGAACTCAACACCAAAAGCTACCAAAGAAAGTCCAGTAACACATGGAGGCTGAACAACACACTGCTGAATCACTAGTGAGTCATGGAAGAGATTAGAAAGGAAATTAAAATGTTCATGCTATTAAACAAAAATGAGCACACAAATTACCAGCTCCTCTGGGACACAGCAAAGGCAGTACTCAGAGGTAAGTTTATAGCTCTGAACTCCTACATCAACAAATTGGAAAGATCTGAAACCAACAATTTAATGAGACATCTGAGCCTCCTTGAAAAAGAACAGCAAGATAAACCCCAATCCTGTAGACGGAAAGAAATAATCAAAATTAAATCAGAACTAAATGAATTAGAATCCAAAAAAACTATAGAAAGAATCAACAAAACAAAGAGTTAGTTCTTCGAAATAATTAACAAAATTGACAGACTCATTGCAAATCTTATCAGAAAAAGAAGAGAACACACCCAAATTAATAAACTCAGAGATGAGAATGGAAACATCACCACGGAAACAACCAAGATTCAGAACATT
>NW_012267246.1:6327231-6368642 GCF_000151885.1 Dipodomys ordii | reverse complement strand
CCCCATTTGTTAGGAAATGGAAAGGCTTGGAAAAAATTATATTAAGTGAAGTAAGCCAAGCCCAAAGAAACAAAGGTCTCATGGTTTCCCTTATTTGCAGTATCTTCTATATGTATGAGTCAAGCAGGAAAGATCAGATAATTTGATGTTAGGAAAATGAACCCTTAGATAAGTATTTAAATGTTTTTTGTCTTTCATGCATTTATTTCTAACTCATTTATAAGATTATTTCTTTGTAGCTTTGTATGTCCCTCCCCCACAGTACAACCCCTGCTTTCACTATATTTTATGTCAGTATAATTTGTGGAGGAGACTTGGAAAAACAAGTCAGTTAAGGATACAGGTGCACCCGTGCAACTATGAGAAGTACAAATCGTCATGTCAAAAACGAACTTTACAACTTTGGTGTGGGGGGCTGTGTTGAGTGGGGGTCGGGGGGGAGGCTGGATTGGGTGGGGGGCGGGGGAGGCTGGGAAGGGATGTGAAGGGTAAACAAAGGAGGTGGCTGCAATGCTTGATAAGAAATGTACTCATTATCTTGCCCATGTAATTGTAACCCTTCTGTACAGTATGTTCACAAAAAATAAAAATTTCAATTTAAAAAATAAAAAAGAAAAATGTATAGCCTTTATTTCCCCCGTGATGGATTTTATCATTTTGAAATTTAAATGTTATATCCCTTTATAAATTATATATTTCTAGTCACTGCCAACAATTCCATAAAGTATTTTTCTCCAAATATAACTGGAGTCATCATTTTGCTAAGCTCTCCTAGAGAAGTCAGAGGGTAGTAGACTAGTGTTAATTCCCTATTGAGTAAGGCTTAAGACTCAAAGTTCATGGAGAGTTTCCAGATTTTCTTGCATGTACATTTCAGACAGACATAGTTAGACATTATTGCTGAATAAAAATGTTTTGATTGGGAGGATTTTAATAAAGATATGAAGCAATTGAAATAGAGTCTGCCTAATAGAGGAGATAATCTTATCAAGGATTTCTTATTTCTATTTCACAAATGCTAGAATTTTCCTAATTCTTCTACTCCAACAAAAATAAGTCTTTTTTCGCTTTAGATATAACAGCAGCCATTCAATTTGAAAATGAATGATGAAGATGTTAACCTTAAGCCTGACATCCCAGCTCTTCTGTTCCTTAAAATATGTGCATGAAAACACATTAATATGCTATGAATATTAGGCTAATGAATTGTTAGACTTAAACTATTAACTCAATTTCACATGAGTGTCTTATCCAAATACTTCCATATATAATTAAAGGTTGAACCTCCCTTGTTAACCAAAATATTTAAAGAAAACACAGACAAATATGCTATTTTTTTCCAATTTGAAAACATGTACTCATTAAAATGCATCTGTACTTCTATCTTGGAAGAAGTATTGACATAACTTATACTTTCAGGAGCTCATTTACCTATGCTTTCAGACTTATGGATGAACAGTATTTGCTTTTATGTCAGTACCACTACATAAATATTAACCATACAAGTGAGACATTTTAGACTCTAAAAGCAACCACAAACATAAACTATTCATATTATTTTAGCCAAGAACGAAGTTAACATTTTCAATAGTAGACTTTGATCTTGATTGTCTCCAAGATTTCCTTCCTCAGGCCTCTATAAAGAATCTTAATTTTCTGAGTTCTGACACCTATTCTTCTGTCTTTCTAGAGTCACCATGGAACAGCACATTCATAATTAAATCTCATGATTAAATCTTGGAATGACTTTCAAAGTGAGAGAACTGCTCCATGTACCCACCTACATTCTTCATAGAAATTTCCAGAAACTTTATAAAATGGTTTCCATTCCTTCCTTCGCAACTGTGAGCAAATTTCAGGAATTCTGCATAAACGATATCCCTCGCCACAATCCCAGGGTTCTGGAAATCCTACCACACTACTTTAGGTTTGCTGTTTTTTATTTTTTAAGATTTTTGTATGTTTTTTTATTGTAAAGATGCTGTACAGAAGGGTTGCAGTTACATGAGCAAGGTAATGAGTACATTTCCTATGAAGCATTGTTGCCTCCTCCTTTGTTTCCCCTTCCCATCCCTACCCTCCTACCTCCACCACTACCCTCCCCCACTCCCCCTGCTGAGGTTGTAAAGTTCGTTTTCAACATAGTGTATGGGTAAAACCAACTGCATCCTTATTTGAGCATTTTGTTTTTTTCCTTCCCCTCCCTGAATTAGAGAATACAGTGAAAACAGATTATATTGTGGGGGAGAAACATACAAAGAAAGAAAAAAACATCACATGGCACATTACAAATTCATTAGAAACAATAGCAAGAAATAAAAAAGGTATTTGTGTCCCTATGTTGAGGTTCATTTTGGTTAACATCATCTTATATGTTCATATGTACATAAATTTTGGCCTTTTCTGTTTGTCTTACACATGCACTATTATTGCAAATAAGGGAAACCATGGGACCCATGTTTCATTGAGCCTAGCTTACTTCACTTAATATAATTTTTTCCAAGTCTTCCAATTTCCTAACAAATGGAGCACTGTCATTCTTTCTCATGGAGGCATAGAATTCCATTGTGTGTGTGTGTGTGTGTGTGTGTGTGTGTGTGTGTGTATACATATATAGACATATATATGTATCTATGTATGATATATGTATATATCATACATATATACCCATCTATATATGCCACATTTTCTTGATTCATTTTTGTACCATGTCATGAAACATTTTTTGTGATCTTTCAAGAGCTTTCTAGTGAATCCATCATTTCCTTATTTCTGTTTAGGCTGTCATCTATTGCCTAGTTGTTGCTCATACTTTCCTAATCAGTTTTCCAATTAGTGCACTTTAATAGTTTCTTAAATATCTTAAGTCCATAGCTAAAAAGTGTATAGAGTTCTCTGCTAACAAATAAAGTAATTTAAATTATCACAGTACAAATTACTTTTTAAATATTTGTGCCAAACTCAGTACAGAACCCTCATTTTATACTTTAGTCTAATCTTCTGTATTGAAGATAATTGATGGATACTAATTCAAAAAGCATATGAGAAGCCAGGATCATAAGTATCCTTTGTTTCCCCTTTCCATCCCTTCCCATCCTCCCCCGCCACCTCCTCCCAATCCTCCCCCCCCCCCCCCCCACCAAAGTTGTAAAGTTTGTTTTCGACATAACAACTTGTACTTCTCGTTGCAAGGGGTCCACCTGTATCCCTATTTAAACGACTTCTTTTTCCCTTTCCCCTCCACAAATTATACCGACATCAAATACAGTGAAAGCAGGGGGAGGGACATACAAAGCAACAAAGAAATAATCTTATAATTAGTAATTTAAAACCCGATAGCTATATATAGATATGGCTGTGTTATTGTACAGTGTTGACCTATATATTTGTTGAATGGCCTTTTTGAATTATATTCCTCCACCCTTTCATAGCCTCATTTAAAAAAATCGCATGTGTATATATCATTTACCATCCCTTACAATTTCTGTCTGCTCAAGTATGCTACATCATCTATTCCTGGCCAGTTCTCATTGAGACTATGTTTGCTTCCTTATATGAGATAAATACCTGTTAAGGTCTAACTGCTCCATCTTTTTCATGTCTATCCTTCCAAAAAGATCCTAAGAAAGATGCAACATTATTGCTATGTTACAGTTAAGAAATGGAAGACAAGAAAGGTTATGAAACTTGGCTAAGATTGTAAAAGGATCACAAAGCAAGGGCTTTCATTTGAGGCATTAGGCCTCCAAGCGTCTCCTCTGGACTTTCCTATCCCACTTCAGCTATTTCCCACCTATTCATAGATGAAATCTATATTGACAGATGATTCATGGGCCCCAGTATGTCTATAATGATCAGAGAATAATTTAATATCTCCCTTTATAAAACCTTCACAGCTGAGTTATCACTCTGAGGAATTCCAAAGAAGACTAAGGTGTTATTTTGTGCTTACCAACAGGGTACATTGTAATGAGAATCTACGGAATGTGAAATCATCTTGTAATTACAGTTCCATAATGTCTCCTTCTATCTGACATGTACCTCTCCTAGATTAAAATGCAAAATAATAACTTCACACCAAAGCAGGAACAGGTAAAATATACCTTGCAAAGAAAATGTGATACAATGAATGAATCAAATTATTACAACACGGGTCATTCAGAAGAAATGAAGAATAATTGTGAAAACGAGCAAGGGCTTAGATTTATCCACACCTCTAGTTTCAGGCCTATGCTTGAATTCTGATTCTAGCAATCAATCGTGTTTGTCAACTGGGTCATTTTCCAGTCATTTAAACTTCCTTGGAACAGATTTATATGGTTTCTTAAAGAATAAACATTTCCAGAGAAATAAGTGGCTTCTACACAAATAATCTTAGCTATTCAGAAAGCTAAGTTTGGAGAAGCAAGGTTTGGAATCAACCCAGGCAGACAAATGCAGCCCTCTTACATCCAAGAAATGTTAAATGATTTTGCCTATAGTCTTGTACATGGATATTTACCAACATCATCACTCATTAATTTATCAGATCACAAATGTTTTAATAACAAATTATTAAGATATAGCTTTGAGTGTGTGCTTAATTAAAAAATACAGTATGGTTTATCATGGTCTAAAAAGCAGAATCATGGCTTTAATCAATACTATCCTTTTCCTTTTCTCAGCTAATGTCTGCTATCCCAAAGGATGTGGTATATCTTAGTTATGATGCCAACTCTAGCAATAGTTTTTCCTCCTGCTTTCATACAAATCCTGGATCAGAAATGTCCTTACTTGTTCCATTTCTGACTTCTCATTAGATCATGTTTTATACAAGATTGCTTGAAAAGGTTAGGACCTAGAAAAAAGAGAAAAATAGGAAATGGGCATGAATTATACATAGACTGTGGTGGTCCACTGGAGTTTTTATGAAAGTTCTGAATGTGACCTTGTCTGAAGATGTGAAAATTACTCTTGAAAATCTAAAATAGTATTTTTTACTGCAAAGGAAACACTTGCTATAAACTATCATGTGCAAATTTCTACATGGTTTTGAAAATTTTTATAATGTTTTAAATTTACAGGTATTTTTTCAATTTGTTTTCAACTTTTGCCACTTTTCTTGAATGTGATGCCTTCTGATTTGTCCAGCCTGTATAGAAAATATGCTACACCAGAGAAATAAATTTTGGTTAAATGAAATTCTTCATCATTTTAATAAAATGTGAAGAATATTATAATCTTCTAATATTATATTACATATTGTTCTCACACTGTTATTTCTGTAAAATAAGCAAACAATATTTCTAAATTACTACTTTTCTACTGCCCTACTCTTCTTTCTCATAAAATCTGAAAATCAAATGTGTCAGTGAAAATTTATGTGAACAAATTTCCATTCACTTTATCATGAAGTTTGACTTTTAAAAATGATGTTTCTTCAGTTATTGGAATAGAATTCCACAAATCCACAGATCAATAAGAAGAGTTTGTCTGAAAGTAGCTTTTCTTTTTTAAAAATATTTATTGTTGTCCTCTAGCCTGAAGCTTGATCTCAGGGCCTAGGCACTGTCTCTGAGCTTTTTCCGCTCAAGGCTAGAGCCCTGTCATTTGAGCCACAGCCTTATTTCCCATTTTTTGGTAGTTAATTGAAGGTAAGAGTCTCATAGGCTTCTCCAAGCTGGCTTTGAACCACCATTGAGCCACCAGCACCAGGCAGTAGGGATCAAGATTACAAACACACTGATGAAAGTTAAGATTATAAAAGTGAGGGGATTTTTAGCAAAGGGTTGGTTCAGCCTCTGTTTTCTATTGAGAATGACCTCTCATCATGAATCATGCCTGTCTCTATTTGAATAAGCGATCATACTGGCTTTGTTTTTCCTATAAAAAACATTGAGTATTAAGGTATGATGCATTAAAATTTTAAGTTAATTTAGTCTTGAAAAAAATCAACTAATTAATCAATGCATTCTGAGCTACTCAGAAGTGAGAAAGACCAAGAAGGTTGTTGCAATGGAAGGAGGGGGGTGCTTTGACATGTGATCCAGATGTGGAAAAGAAGCATTGATTCACTTGGGTGTGCTGTGCTCTTAAAGTCCCAAGAACAGTAGTAGGATTCACCTCCATTGTTTAAAAAATGAGAAACAAAACAAAAAAAAGCAGAGCTTAGTGCCACATGTCTTCAGTCCTAGCATTCTGAGGCTGAGAAAGAGGATAGAGATGTGTGGCCAGACTGAGTTACATAGAAAGAACTTCTCTCAGGGGAATGTAATATACAGAGATCTATCTGTCTGTCTGTCTGTCTGTCTATCTATCTATCTATCTATCTATCTATCTATCTATCTATCTATCTATCTATCTATCTATCTATCTATCTCCTTCCAAAACAAGCAAACAAGAAAGTCATAAAATAACCCATTATGAGAATTTTAGAGATTTAAAAACCTACAAACAATTGAGAACAAGATGTAAAGTGTTATATTATAAATACTTAGGGACACAAAATAAATACTGACATGACAAAACAATTACTATGCTATTATACCTAGTACATGACCTAATTATTTTTATCTAATCAAGTTGTTGTGTAGTTATAAAAAGTGATGAAGTTTGAATAAGAATATTGAAAAAAACAAAAGTTGGTATTGGCTCCAACTTAATAATTATCTTATTATTTTAATCAAGTCAAGATACATTTTCACTCTCACATGTCTACATTATTTATGTATTGGTTTGGTATATTTCTTGGTTTATTTTTATGTCAATACTGTGGCTTTAACTCAGGGTCTCGCTTTTGCTTAGCCTTTGTTCTCAAGGCTAGAGCTCTTACCACTTGAACCACACCTCTGCTTCATGAATTTTGCTGGTTAATTGAAGAGTCTCTCATATTGCATTTTCTGGACAGGCTTGGAACATGAATCTTTAGATCTCAGTTTCCTGAGTAGATAGAATTATTAAAAGAAATCCACTAGTGCATGGTTAGTTTTATATATGTATATATACATATACATGTAAATTTACCTACATAAATTATATGTATATAATATTAGATATGTATATATAAATTTGTCTATCTAGTTAGGACCAACTGGAGAAGGAACAAATGCCCTATAAGTATTTTGTACTTATAATGATTACAGACAACCTTATCAAAGATTGCTCTGTATATTATTATATATATTAACTTATTATAATGTAAGTTCTATTTTCATTATAATAGTAAAAGATAAGTAAGCCAGGGTTTTTCTATGATGACCATAGGAAAAATTTTGAGATAGAGGATTTTTGTGTTGGTCCATCCTATCCATTTTAGCTTGGAAATAAACTCTATATAGGCATATCTTTGGCCTTCACTGGGTTGATGACCTATAAACTACAGTTCTGTGTAAGGTGCAAAGTTCATAGGATTTGAATGGTGTAAAATAATGACTCAAACTTGAACAAAATAATTGAACCAGTTCTCAAAAGAACTATGACACTAAGCTTCTTTAGCCAAGACTAATATTTGCTTGAATAATTAATATGTAGCCAGAAACAAATAACCGAGACAAGTTTTAAGGCATCAGAAAAGAAAATCAAATTTTTAAAAAATGAACTAGGCTACATTTACGTTTGCACAAATGATTATGCAAGTTTGCTCAACCAGCATTCACATGCAGGATGCTAAATTGCCCTGAATGGCCATGTTTGATGAGATGTTTGGGACAGATTTGAAGCTCAGGAGGGAAAATTAAAAAAGCAAAAAACAAAGTCACTTTATCACTTCAGATACCTGAGCAATTTTCCAAGCCTAGGACCCCAAAATATCCCTGGGCCTAAGATTGCCTTTAAAGCATTTTGTGTACATGAATTTCGTTTCTGTGGCACAGCTAGAAATTCTGATTTGGTAGCTCTGAAGGAGTCTCGGAAATCTTTACATTACTCATATCCTGGAAAATATTGAAGCAGTATATGACATGCACCTTGAGAAATTCTGGAATTTTATAGTATATATCTTAAAGATGAAATTCCTAACAATCATAGGATTCTCACCCCAAATTCATTTCTTCCAATATTCAAATGAGGCACAGGGACAGGTTTTGGTTTGATCGGTTCTGGGGCTTGAAATCTGGGCCTGGGTGCTATCCCTCAGGTTTTCAGCTCAAGCTGAGTGTTCTACCACTTGAGCCACAACACCACTTCCAGTTTTCTGTTGGTTTATTGGAGATAACAATCTCACAGACTTTGCTGCCCGGGCTAGCTTTGAACCATGATCCTCAGATCTCAGCTTCCTGAGTAGCTAGGATTACAGGTGTGAGCCACCAGCGCCCGGCCAAGGTTCCTACCAACTCTTAATGGAAGGAACTCTAAGACCTTATGTAAATATATGCCAGTGATTTTTCTTTGTTTACCTATTATAATTTCATAACTGAATTGACTTTTTATAAAACAGATTTTCAACAGGAGATTACATATTGTCTAAAACACACACTAGGAATTAAGTAGAGGCAGGGTAAATAAGGCAGAATGTGAGGAAGGAGAGGATGGAGAATAGTGTGGCAGTTGCCCTCCTGGCTCGTGGGAAGTAGACACAGACAACAAGCAGACAGGAAGAAGATAAAAGTCAAAGGCACTCAGAGTGACCCATTTCTCCAACAAAGCCCTCCTCTTTCAACCTACCAAAAATGGCTACATATCGTGACCCTAACAAATGGATTATCAATGATGAAAACAAAGCCTTTATTAATGAATTCTCATCTGTGTCTGTCAACTGGAGACCATGCTTACACAGGAGACTTTCCAGAACGCCGCACATACAAGCTGAAACCATGGTAACCAAATAGCATCCATCCAAGTAGTTCCTGTTATCCTTATTTCAGTGAAACACGTACTATATTTTTACATAAAACATTACTTGAAGAATATTACTTACTCAGTAGAAAACATTTGAAGCAATAGGAAACTCTGTAATAATCAATTTTAAAATATCGGAAGTTAGAAGATGTTATTGCCTGGCACCTGTAATCCTAGATTCTCATGAGGCTAAGATCTAAAGAACTGAGTTTGAGTCAGCCCAGGTCGAAAACTCTGTGAGAGTCTTATTTCCAATTAACCACCAAAATGTAGAAGTAGAGCTGTGGTTGAGCATCAGCCTTGAAGAATAAGCCATGCAAGATGGTAAGAATCTGAGTTCAAGACTCAGTAGGAAACAAATAAATAAAATTAAAGACATTGTATAGCAAAGAAGAGTTAATGACAATGTACAATATATTTTACGGCAGTAATGACAAGCAAACAGTGGACATAATTTTTATTCATTATATTATTTTCATGTATCAAAAGGTTATTATTTAATAACATAAATGAAATTAGTATTAATAACATTCAAAAACAAAAAAACTCTATATACATTTTTAATTTTTTTTGTGCTGGTCTTGGAGCTTGAACTCAGGGCCTCTGCCTTGTCCTAAAGCTTCTTTTATTTAAAGCTACCATTCTACCACTTAAACTACAGCTTTGCTAACTGCTTATTTAGTAGTTAATTGGAAATAGAAGTCTCACCAACATTCTTTGCTAGGGCTGGCTTCAAACCACAATCATCAGATTTCAATCTCCTGAGTAGTTAGGATTATAAGTGTGAGCCACTGGTGCCCGGTAAATGAAAATATGCCCAACAGATGTTTACCTATTTTGGAGAGATGAGCAACATATAAATCATTATCCACAGATTCTTAAGGGAAATATTTTAACATTTTGTTTTCACTGAATCTTGGATTCTCTAAACCATTTCACGCAGCTTAAGTAAAGATTTAGCATCTGGAGAAAATTAAATTTAAGAATAAAATTACAGCTTTGACTTTTGACAAGGAAAATCCAGTACAGGATGATCAATGAATGCCAAGTTCCATGAAAAATTAAGTGCACCTAGGGGAGAGGCATTATTTGTCATGAATAATTAGAAAGAAACACTGTTCAGTTTTCATCTTCAGGGGTAAAAGTTAATGATGTAATTCAGTTTAAAGAATTATATCAACCCCAGTATCATGAAACCATATATTGCTAATTACATGTGCTACCTAATCTCTCATCTTTGTGAATATAACTGTATGTTTATGAAATTTACTTTGGTCTTTAACTTAGGGAGCTATTGTGTGGCTTACAAAACAGATTCAGAGGTCATGATCTTTTTCCCAAGTCACACAGAATATAAAATTCAGAGCATACTTTGATTCTGAAATCTATTTGCTTTGGAAATATTTTATTTCCTACACACATTTATTGCATTCGGTCCATGTCTCAAATGTTTGTATTCTTGAAGCAAACTATAAAAGAAGAAAAATATATTCCATGTAACCTTCAAGCTATATTTCCTAGGTTTCTGAAGATTTTTAATCTACTTCTCCATTTCTTTCCACAAGGCAATACCAGCTATTGTGTTTAGTGAATTCAACCAGGGCAGCTTAGGACCGAAGACTAGCCCTCACCATTCCCTCATCAACAGTCTTTTAACTTCTCAAAAAAATGGACATAGCAGGCATTAGTAGGTTATCAATATTCCATTCATTTCTAAGCATATACATTTTAGTATTTGAATGACAGCTTTTATGTTTTCCAAGCACCTGTCCCTGTAAGGTGTGAGAAAATTTTCTCCTTGGCACAGCTGTCTTGGAAGAAGGACAGTCATCAGTGCTGCTGGGTTGGACCTGCACAGAGTGCTGGGATTATCCACACATCTGAAATAAAGGGTTCCCCCAGGCTGTGCTTGCTTAACTTTACTTGTGTAGACAAGGTGCCTGTGAGAACCCAGGCATTAGGTTACAGTGTCTTAATTCAGACAAACATCCAGAGTTACATGGTTCTTACTGAAATGACACACAGAAAAGAAGACATACTGCTAAGTAGAACATTATAATATTGCTTGAAATCTCAGTATTGTCTCCTATAAATGAAACAAAGGGAAGAAAATCAACTAGAAACACATACATAAATATATGTGGCATGAGCCACCAGTTATAATGTTTAATGATTAAATAAACATAGATAGTGAGAAATATTTTAGTTATGTATTCTAGATATTAACAAGTAGCCTGTTAATATCAATGTAACATGAGTCATCAGAACCTATGTACTAGTTATCAGAAATTTTATATGTTATCCAAATCTATATTCATACAATATGCACAGAAAATATGACTCACAATTGTTTTTCAAGTCTGTTTTTCCCTTCAAAAGTTTGCAATGGTAAAAGCTATCGAATCCAAAATTTTTCCAGGAAATTAAAATGGAAAGGACAACGAAGACCTAGAATAATTGTACATTTTTAAGACACTGGTGATTCATGCTTGTAATAAAAGCTACTCAGGAGGCTGAGATCTGTGGATCAAAGTCAGTCTGGAAGTGTGCCTAAAGTGATTGAGCACTTGCTTTGAACAAAAATCTCAGGGACAGCAAATCAGCTCCAAGTTCCAGCCTCACGATGGGCAAAATAAAACAAAATAAAATATTAAAATAAAATGTCCATGTAGCGGCTTGTGATGTAACTTGGTAATTAACGTGTGTGTGTGTGTGTGTGTGTGTGTGTGTGTGTGTTTAGCATGTACCAGGCAATGGTTCTATCTATTGCTACAAAATCCTTGATTGATAAAAACAGTTATAATTAAACATAGATAAGAAACAGAAGCATTGCATGAGCACATGGGAAGAGGCCAAGGAATTCATTTTGCTTCTCAGAATGAGTTCCAAGTCATTCTTGTAAGTACGTATTATAATAATGGTAGTGTGTTTATGTCACAATATCTGCACCTATGTTTTATTCTGGCATGAGCCCAATATTTCCTTGAACTGCTGTCTTTTAGATTCATTAGTTTATGTTTAATTTCAGCACCATTATGGATTTTTATAGATACAGTCATTTAGTATCCCTTAACTAAATGCCACAGAATGGCTGACTTCAACAATTATTTTCTCTTCTGTCTGCAGATGAGAAGTCTATGATCAGATTGAAGCCCTGGAGATTGGTCCTTGCCTTCCACATGGCTAACTGCTTACTATGCTTTCTTGTGCCTTGGCTGGGCTTCACCAGTGATTTTCCTCTTCTCATGAGGAGGCTAGCCTTATCGTATTAGACCCTCATCTTTATGACCCTAATATAACCAAAATTTACCTTCAAAGGCTTATTGCCACATATAGTCACATTAAGGGTGGGTTTTCATGTATTAACTTTAATATTTATTCCAAACATGCCACTAGGAAAGAGAGAATCAATTATATTTGTTGAAAGCACTGATTAGATAAGTAATAAAGTTCTGTTTGCCCAAAGAAAGGGCAATGCTTTGCTTGTTGGTATTGTCTTTGTTTAGGAACAGACTGTGCACATGCTAAATAGTCTGTTAAAAATGCAATTTATTGTGGGGACCTCGGGGTCATGTCAGCTTTACTTCTTAGAGAGGCTTAAGAACTAATATACAAAAGTTTAGGCAAAATTGAGAGTAAGGACAGAGTCGCCCCAACTACTAATCCACCCAACTCTTCTGATGTGATCGAGGACCTCAAATTTCCCGAGGTTCTGTAACTTGCTAGGCTCACAGGACTTAGGTTTGAACCTAGTACACTCATTGTGACATTTAGTAGGTGGAAAGGGTAGAAATCAGCATTGACCACAAACAAGAGGCCTCTAATTGAAATCTAAGAGCAGCCTCAAATCCATTTCTCCACACTTGTCATTTAATGACTTCTGTATTCTGTGGAAATATTTTTAGCTTGAGGCCAATTCAAAATCCTCAAGACTTTGGTATCCTGATTTTTATTTTGACTTTGTCACCTAGACAAAATTCATTTGTACAGACCAGTTGAAGAAGCCTTTCCACATGCTTAAAGGTGTTAAACTTGTTAAATTAGAATCTCTGAATTGGCCAGCCTAGACTCAAACCCATCTTTATACCATAAACTCTTTGGTATGACTCAAGGGGCCTTTATTTATAATTTGGACCTTTAGATATCAAATGATTTTGAGTAGGTAAGATCAGCTACATGTGCACTATATAAAATCCAACATTTAGAAAGCTGCACCGATGGTGATATTAGGTAGCTCTTGCCAAATAGAGTGGTTGAGGGAAGCAGGCAAAATCTGAATGCTGCAGGGGGAGAGGAAAAGTCAGATATCTTGTTTTTTTCCTTCTTGAACTCTGCCTTACAAGCCTCTTCTCTCTGACAATTGAAACCTGCATTCATTCTCTTCAAAAGGGCAATTTTGAGCATAATGGCTCTTCTGGATTCTTGGAGTCATTGAACAGGAGAGAGGTCTTGGAAACTTCCAGAACAGAGGGGTGGATAGGTCTAATCAGAAGTTTCTCTTTCCTAGGAAACGATGTGGAGGATGAGAAAGACCCTGAGAATTTCAACTGCACTAGTATATATTTGTTTGCTTGGGGCTCAGAAGTAAAAGCCATCATTCAACTTACTGTTTTATTGCAAGATGATCTGGAAGATAATTCGGTTCATCTTAAATTACAACACTGACTCTCCATTTCTGTTTTGCAAAGGATTTGTGAGAACTAAATCAATGTGTTAAATCTCCCAAGGAAAAGCCTTTAGAATTTGTAGACCACAGATTATACTTGATTTGAGCCCTGGCCAGAACAATTCAATGATCACACATATTTTTCACTCTTTCATGATACCAGCAGTAACATCTAAGTCAGGAATATCAGAATTTTTCTTCATAAATATACTAATTTTTTTCCTCAATCATAAATACTGGGGGTGGGGGAACAAAATGAAGCTTAATGTCACAAAAATAGTGGACTTAGAGTGACAAAAGTATTTTTGAGCCAAGCATCTGAGACTCATGCCTGTAATCCTAGCTACTCAGGAGGTTAAGATCTGAGAATAGCTGTTTGAAACGGCAGGAAAGTCTATTAGAATCTTAGGTCCAATTTGCCACCCAAAAGCCTGATGTAGTGGATGTGTGGCTCAAGTGGTAGACTGCTAGCCTTGCATGAAAAAGCCCTGAGTGAAAACCCAGTAAAGACATAACAACAACAACAACAATAACAATAATAACTTTGAAGACACAAAAGAGGGCAGAGATAATTTCCAAATCTAATTCCAAGGGATCAGCATTATAAGGCAATTCTGAGATCTACATAAGGAAAAATAGTATAAAACCTTTCCTATGTCCATCCATGATATAATTTAGTAAAGTCATCTATAGAACTTAGGTTCTAGACATTGATTTATCTAATATCTTATCTAATAATTTAACTGATTTTGCATTAGTTCATGTTTCCTTTTTAAATGTTATGACATTTTCTATGCACAATGCCATGACTTTTATTGGATGGTGATAATGAGGATGTCCACCATGTTAATGTGACTGGAAATATCCACCTTGAACCCTTTTACTTTCTAAAAATCTTGATTTATATTTCACTTCTGAATGAAGTTCCAATCAATACACAGTCCACACACTTCAGAGAGATACTGAGCAAGGCTTTTGCTCAAAAGTGGTCTGGCCTGTTAGTTTCTAAATTACTAGGCTTCAAGACTACTATTGCTGTGTTGTTATTTTTTTTCTAATGTGAAACAGCTTTGCTTTATTGCTCTGATGTGTCCTTCCCTGTGTCCTTCTGGATTTCTTTATTCTATCTTCTCTGCTTCTGTACACGCCGACGAGATTGCTTAGGAATACGCTGTCACTTGTCATTGATGTGGACGCAATGCAAAGAAGACAATTGCCAGTCCTGTGCCAAGAACCTGGCTGTATCTCAGAGATGGCTTAATGGGGTAGTTCAGGACTTGCAGGAAGATCTCTACCTGTATGAAGGTTAAGTTGTCACTGGACAAGTCAATTTCAGTTCTAATTCCTGTGCATTTTTCCTTCTCATAATTTCTGGAAACAGTAATTCCAAAAATGCTTTAGTAGACAGTCCAGGGAATCTTAAGTAAAGATTAGCTTCTTGGCTTTATCAGCAATAAGGTGTTTGGAAAAAGTACAAATAATGTTATTCTATCTCTCTTTCACCTGAAGTAGGTGCAGACTGAGGCTGGAGCTTATCCATATAATTCATGTGTTCAAATAAAATTCGTTGAAAGCCTTCTTTAAAGATGTATAGCAAGTAATTGCTAAATATTAATAGTGGTAGTCTAAGTCTCTGTTCAGTGTAGCTATAAATGATGAAGAACTACTGCTTTAATGATACAGCTGGCAGAAGCTGTCATCATTTTATTCAGATCTATGAACAAGCAGTGTGAGCATATCTAATTGTCAACTATTTATGAGATGATAAGCCTTCTCCAGACTGCACTAAATCAGTTTCAACCATAAGCACTATTATGTATTAAACAAATGAGCATGTGGATGCTCCAAAATGCTCAGATTTTCACTGCCAGCTTATCAGCCTGCTGAGTTTTGCAATCATGCAATGTAAAATTCACTTGATAGTATACAGACAGTGCATAGGTATTTTACTGATAATTTCACAGGTCAAAAGAATAAACAAAATTTATTCCAAAGGGGAAATATATAGGCAAGACCACATGTTCTTATTGAAAACGATGAGATTCAGAAAGCATTTTTATTTCTTTTATTTAAGGTCATTGTCTTAGTCAATTCAAGCTACTATACACACATATAAAAACCAGCCTGGTGTCTATGGCTCACATCTATAATCATAGCTACTCAGGAGGCTGAGATATGAGGATGACATTTCAAAATCAGCCAGAGCAGGAAAGTCCTTGAGATTCATATCTCCAATAAACCACCAAAAACCTGGAAGTAAAGCTGTGATTTAAGTGGTAGAGTGCTAGCCTTGAGCAAAAAAGCTACAGGACAGAACCCAGGCCCAGAGTTCAAGCCATATATATATATATATATATATATATATATATCCATGTATTCATATGTGCATATATGCATATATGTGTATATAATAGATGTATTTGAACATATAAAGAACATGTTCTTTATATAATATTACATATAAAGAATAGTTTTATTTCTTATATTTCTGCTGTCAGGAAAATCCAGGATCAAGATCCTGTGTCTGGAAGAGCATACTTCCTCATGAACAGTTATCTTCTGCAGGGAAATAAGATCTCCTCAGCCTTCTGAGTAGCCAGAATTATAGGCATGAGCCACAGGCACCCAGTTTTTGTGTATGTAACCATGCATCTAGTGTGTATATATAAATGCATACTTATCTGTTTCTGTAGGTGGCTGCATTTGTATGCATTTCATTGGATACATCACACTTTAAGTATTTTCACAGTATTTGGGTTGTATTTTTCTCACACCTCTTTATTCATAAGCAAAAAATTTTAAGTTAAATGAGTGCTAATGATTTCCAAAGCTGTGGCGAGTAAAAACTTTAGTATATTGAAATTAGAAGTCATATGAGGAAAGGTGAGCAAATTTATAAGTTAAATAAACAGAAGTTTTGCTATCTTTCCTATCCAATAATTTATTTGCAACGTGAGAAACTTTTCTGTAACTGAACCTATCAGGAGAGCCTGGATGCTAGTCTGAAATGACAGTCTTGTTCTACTTCTGGGGAGAGGAGGGTCAATAGTCTGGAAAGAAAGGGGGATTATGTCTCTATGAGATCAAAATATCTCAGACCTTCAAGTTGCTACAATGTACTATGTTGTTGTTGTCTGTCAATATTTATTTGTTTGTGTCTTCATAATGTTCTCAACAAAGGAAAATGAGACCTCTACAAATCTCTAAGTGGAAATTTAGTAATACTAACCAGTGGCCTATTAATAGCATACTGAACTGACTTGTCTTTAAGAATAGCCAATGAACTGGGTGCCAGTGGCTCACGCCTGTAATCCTAGCTACTCAGGAGGCTGAGATCTGAGGATAGTGGTTCAAAGCCAGCCCAAGCAGGAAAGTGTGTTGACTCTTATCTCCAATGAACCACCAGAAAAACAGAAGTGATGCTGTGGTTCAAGTGGTAGAGCTGAAGTTCAACTTGAGCTGAAGAGCTAATGGACAGTGCAAGCCCAAAGTTCAAGTCCTGTGACCAAAAAATGATTATTTCTCTAGACACATTAGATATTTTGAAGAGGCATTTATTTACATTTTTCTGCCTATACAGCTAAAAAAAGTTCAAACCTCAAACATTTTTCCCCAAAACGCTGTATAATTCTTTCATTTTTGTTTAGGACAGACTCTACATCTACTAGATACAATTCATATCTGAATCACAGAGTAATGAGAACAAAAAGCTCATCTTCAGTGACAGCATAATATACTTACAAGTTTAAATACACATATGAATTTATAAATTTTAAATGAAAGCATGTTTGTAATACAAGAAGAAATAATTTCATTGTCATATTAAGTTCTAAAATATAAATTTTATAATTTATTTTTTATAAAATTTATTAATGTTATAATTAAAATACTAGTAAACAAACAACCATAAGAAGTCTAGCAGAAATTATTTGTGTAAAAGCTTTCTTCACAGGATGTGAGCATAATATATATAGCTAGGAGAAAATAATATGAAAAATAATGTGGCAATATTCAATAAAATATGAAAAAATGTACACATGAATATTAGAAACTAATCATTTTCACTTTACAATTTGCTATTGCTCCCTTTTCTAAAAGGAAATACCAAGTTTACAACAATTACAAAGATAGAGATGGATCATACCTAAAATCCTAGTTATTCAAGAGGCAGAATCTAGATCATCATGGTTTGAACCAGCCAGCACAGTAAAGATTCATCTCTCCAGGCGAAAAGCTGGACTAGAAATATGGCCTAAGTGGTAGAGTAGGAAGCATGCATGAGTCATCAAGCTGAACAAGAATATGAGGCACTGAGTTTAAGCCACAAACTGGGAAAAATAAATGCTGAGGATAACATTCAGTAGTGTAAAGCAGTTATTGACCATAGTCTATTCAAAAATATATTGTCAATAACATGTTAAGTAATAATGCTCAGTTACTTTTGGTAATTATCCAGTCATATTATTCTTTTTGTTAGATACATTTAGTCAATTTCATACTTGTTATATTGGATAGGCTACTGGAGTGCATATTTATAGATAATACATGTGTTTTTAAGATATTACTATTATTATTAGTTAAATATAAGTGATTTTTTTAGTTCTTTATCTTAAGGTAGTGACATAAAACTCAATAATATTTTCATTTCTTCCAGGTCAGAATCTACTGAAGATGTTTTATGTTTTCAAAGAATTCCAATTTTTGTAGAGCACTGTTCATCTACATGGTAGACACTGTTATTTAGGTGTAAAACTCGTAGTAAAATATGGTAGGTTGAATGGAATCGGAAGCAGGGTGAATTTCTTTAATATTAATAGTGGAAACCAATTAATATCGAATTTGAAACCCCCTATCTCATGTGTTAGGACTCAGCATGAGATTCTGGAGCTGTAATTCATTTGAATTCATTAAATGTTAGTGTGCCCTTCTCATTTGATAAGAACACCCTAAATCAACCATGGGTAGAAGACTAAACTTGCTTCTTTCCTCATTCTATTTACTTTCAATTCCATTACTTGTACCGTTTTGGGAAATCATTTAAGTAATCTGAGATTTAGACTTTAAGTGAAAATAGAAAATTCACTTAAAATTATATAAGTGGCTCAGAAGGGGAAGGGTTAATATCACACACACACACACACACACACACACACACACACACACACACACACACACCATGTGTACTGGATAAAAACAGTTTCCATATCTAACTTGACTTTTTCTTTTGCACAAAATTTCTCTTCAAATGATTTCCCCCATGTCGTTATGTTTAAACCAACAGATCATTTGCAAACATGAGACTGAATGTGAGTTTTTAGACCCCAACCCCAACTCCAGGAGTTTTCTATGTCCATCCAAATGGGGAAGGGCAGAGGAAGGAAGTTTACCCTGTGACGCCTATGGAGAACAGCACTTCCTTTAGGAGAATTGTAGGGGTGGGAGATGGGGTAGGGTGGGAAAGGAATGATTATGATTAGTTAAAATGGTATCAGGTAAGGACAGCGCGAGGTGGCTGGCCTCCATGGGTCTGACAGTCCATTTTCTCAGGACTGCCCAGATTGCAGGCAGAGAGACCATTCCTGGCTCCACCAGGGCTGCCGACTTTCTTCGTAGAATTTCTACTTGTTGTCCCAAGATGGTAAGAAGAAGGTTAGGCCTGTCTGAGAGGCATTATGTCTTCTGTCCTGAAATGCTGATGGGAAAATCCTGGGTTTCCCAAAGCCCCAAATGACTGCAAAGCGACCAAAACAAGAAAATGAAAAAATAAATAAAAGATGGAAGTAAAACAGAGGATAGCGTTCTCCTGTTTTTATCCTGTCTTAGCTAATTCCTGGGCCTGGTACTATCAGGTTTTCACATTATTTATTAAATTATAAATGAGAAAACAGCATGTTGAGGTCTTGGAATTTAAAAAACAAAAGGATAATATGTGTGAAAATGTTTTGGAAATTCCCAAACCTCATTCCTTTCCATCCCAAATAATGCAACTGCTCAATACTCAAACAGAACATGGGAAGAAAATCTGAAGTATTTTTTCCTTACTTTACTTTTAGGGTTTTTTTTTTCTTTCACCCTGGAACTTCCTAATGAGTCCTGCCATTAGAGATTAAGAAGTCTAAAAATCCTTATTGTTGAGAGTATTGTGAACTAGTCAATGTGATTCAAAGCAGAGAAGAATGAGGAAGTAAACATTTCAGTGATTACTACCCCACATGATAATTTCAAAGTGAATCTCAGATTGCATTTGAGGGCCAGAATGATAACTTTGTTATTATCATATCTTCAGGACAGATAAAGAATTATTTTGTTGTATTTGGGCACTCCCAAATTGAGTTGAGGTTAATGACACAGAGGAAATTTCAGATTTTAGAGGAGTGATGATTGTCTTGGATAATCTTGATTAAAACAGGAGCAGAAATTACCTTGGAGATCAGTCTATAGTAAAGACAAGAGTTTCAAAGTTTTAAAACAGTTTTAGTGGTGGACTGGATCTCAAACTTTTTGTGTGATAGAAGTGGCAATATTTTTCTCCATGCTAAACCCAATATTTGGCCCTGAAATATGTTCTCAGTTTTGAAATACAGATTAATAGTAAACATTTATTTTATTGCCATTCAACATCAAACCTGTGAGATAATGGTATTTGAATCTATATACCTCCAACTTTTCCCTTGCATCTGTATTCAATATCTATGGTTTCCCTTATGTCAATATATAACCATGATTGCTTTTTATCTGTGCCAAGTTATTAATGCTTATAATTTCTCCTACTAGTGCACTTTAGGCAACTCCAAATGTTGTAAAAGAAATAAATGATATTTAACTTCTTGTAATAAGATAATTATTTCTCCCTGATATTCAGCTCTGGAGAGTTACTCATCTTTTATTTGGCATGTTGAAGCCACTGGCCCAACTCTTCTTGAAACACAGGAGTTCAGGCCTAGGGCCTTCTATAATATATATGTAAATCATACCATCTATTTATGTTTATTTTCTATGTTATATATTTAGGTATATTTTATTTATATATGTACCATACATATACCATATTTTTTATTTATTTTTTATTTTTTCTCAGTGGTGGGGCCTGAACTCTGGGGCTGGGCACTGTCCCTCAGTTCTTCAGCTCAAGGCTAGTGCTCTACCACTTGAGCCACAGCACCACTTCCAGCTTTTTCTGCTTAAGTGGTGCTAAGGAATCGAACCGAGGGCCTCATACATGCAAGGCAAGCACTCTACCACTGAGCCACCTTTCCAGCCCCACATATATCATATATATTTCTATCTATATTTATCTATCTGTCAATATCTTTTTTTGTTGTTGTTGTTGGTCGTGGGGCTTGAACTCTGGGCCTGGGCGCTGTCCCTCAGCTCTTCAGCTCAAGGCGAGTGCTCTACCACTTGAGCTACAGCGCCACTTGTTGGAGATAGGAGTCTCACGGTCTCTCCTGCCCGGGCTGGCTTTGAACTGCAATCCTCAGATCTCAGCCTCCTGAGTAGCTAGGATTACAGGCGTGAGCCACCAGTGCCCGGCTTGTCAATATCTTTAACTTGAGATTTATTATAGAATTTGTGCACTTAATCAGCATTATTATGAATGTGGATTTGGCTTAGTAATAAAATGTTAACTTCAAATCAACTAGGCTTACAGTAATTTCAAATTATGTATATTTGAGGAAAATTTTTTGTTACACAAGCCAATAGAGAATTTAAATCAATCCCATGAGCATTTGGCCTTACAGAGAGGCTGATTAAAGGTTTCAGATTCAGATAGACTGATGTAATGGGTGGATGGCTTTTGAGTTTCATTCTATTCCTGCTTCAAATTAGCTCTCCTACCATCTCTGATAGCACACCTCAGAAAGCAGGAAGATAATATGCAGTAGCTTTCCTGAGTAAAATGGTGAAGAAAAATTAAATAAAGGATAAAAAATTGGATGGTAATAATCTAGAAAATACTTTATCAATGTCAGATGACACTAAATATAATCACTATAATTAAGTAGAAGGGTAATATAGTCATCACTATGATGAACATAACACTTCCTTAGGAAACATAGAAACAATCTGCAATGTTTTAATTTCTATAGAATTGTTTTTAAAGAACATGGATTTTGGAAAGGCTCTATTACAATTAAGGCATCATTTGAAGTTAAGATAACAAAAACAGATGGATTGCTTTTGCTACTGAAAGAAAACATTTATGATGAGACGTTGAGATTCTACCTCCTCAACTCTTTTTTTTATGATTGTCTATATCTTTTTTTATTGTGAAAATACTGTACAGAGGGGTTACAATTACATGGGCAAGATAATGAGTACATTTCTTATCAAGCATTTTAGCCTCCTCCTTTATTTCCCCTTCCCATCCCATCCACCCCACATCCTCCCACCCAATCCTCCCCCCCACCAAAGTTGTAAAGTTCTAACACATTTATAAGATTATTTCTTTGTTGCTTTGTATGTCCCTCCCCCACAGTATAACCCCCACTTTCACTGTATTTGATGTCGGTATAATTTGTGGAGGGGAAGGGGAAAAACAAATCGTTTAAATAGGGATACAGGTGGACCCATTGCAACAATGAGATGTACAAGTTGTTATGTCGAAAACCTCCTCAACTCTTAAAGGTGACATCATGTGTTTTTATCTTTTGGAAAAGTGAAAGTTGAAACTATAATAGGAAGACAACTGACCCTTTCTGCAGCCATTATTGAAGGCAGACTTGGTGAACAAAGCTGCAAGTACTTAAGAATAAACCAAAGCTGGGGAGCCAGGCTTTTAAGAGTCATTAAGTATTTAACAGTTATTAGCCAAAAGCTTCTGGCAATTTTATTCCTTATAAAGAAATTTGCTTCAGTGTCTCCACTTAAAAGCGTCTCAGAAGACTTGATTGATTTATTTAGGGTGACTTTGGTTTTCTTAAGAAAAAAGTGTTAAAAATAATAATAATATCCAGACTATTACTTGAATGACATTCTGACTTTAAATATTGGATCTATATTATATATTTACACATATAGTAATATATTATTTTTATACATGTATATATTATATATTTACATAGGTATATATATTTAATAAAGTCATATTACAGGGAGAAATTGTTTTCTTATATTGCTTTTTTATGTGGCTTACCACTACATTTTAAATTTGAAGTAAAATGAATTTGTGTTATGTCTTTGAAATCTATATCTGAAGTAAAATTGACCTGTGAGTTTATTGTCAAATAGAAGCAGGCATTGTATTAATCATAACCTCTTTTTGCATTATTCAGGATCTCTCACAATGCAAAAATGGACTCAAGCACAGGACCCTACTTACTTGGAAATTGCACTACACAGAAATTGCCAACAAAAATTATAGAATTTATATACCTTACTAGCACATTCCAGACCAGTAGCAAATGGGAATTCTGCATCTTTACTAGCTAGCTTCTAGGGGTGATAAGGTAAACATTGACACAAATAAAATTACTGTGCTAATGAAATTCTATTTGTACCATAGTTCACACAATGGAAACATTATATTCAAGTAGTAGCTAACAACTAATTTCAGCTTAAATTTCATTCTTATAAAATCATCTAAGTGGAATTCTTTAGTGATTCTAATTTTTAACTCTTCTACATGAGCTATTTATTCCCCGAATATAGTAATGCACATATAGTATTAATACATAAATAACAGAGAATATCTTGTATATGATGTGACTTTCCTATTATAATAGTATTACATAGTTTGTAACAAGTTAAAAAATTTAGTTATATATTTTACTTAAGTAAGTAACATATATTAAAACTATATATTTTACTTAAATGTATTTTAAGTTTTCATTCTAACAAAATTTATTTTTAATTGTTTATGTGTTATGTTTAATTGTTATTTTTAATTAATTTTTAATTGTTCTGTGTTCTTTATTTTTACAATTTAAAACTATTCTTTCTCTCTGAAACCTTGAAGATATTTATTTATCCGTTGTTACTGATTCTGAACTCTGAGCTTGGCATCTCATATTCATTTAATCACTTGCTAAGTTGGTGCTTTGCCACTTGAGCCACACTACTAGACTTTCACATTTTGCTGGTTATTTTGGAAATGGATTCCTGCCTGGACTTTCCTGGAACCACATACCTCCTGATCTCAGTCTCTCGAGGAGCTAGCTAGCACCCTGATAATACTTTACTCCCTTAAATTATTTCCTTAATTAAAAATATATTTTATAAATAATAAAATGTGCTAGTTCTTCACTTTGAAATATACAATTATCAAAATAAATTCAATGAATAATGAATTTATTTAGGGAGGGGAATGGTAAAAAACAAAATGTTTAAATAGGGATACAGATTGACCCATTGCAACAATGAGGTGTACAAGATGCTATGTTGAAAAATGAACTTTACAATTTAGGTGGGGGAGAGGGGGGTTGTGGTGTGCTTGGGGGGGGGAGGTGTAGTTAAGGAGGTAGGAAGGAAGGGATGGTAGGGGAAAAACAAGGGAGGAAGCTACAATGCTGGATAAGAAATGTACCATTAGCTTGCTCATGTAACTGTACCCCTCTGTATAGTATTTTCACAATAAAAAACTTATTTAAAAAAATAATGAATTTCAAGCAGAGTAATGGGAAAGAATGTGCCTAATTTTAGTGATTAAATTATTCCATTCCTTTACAGCAAGGACTAGTGCCACAGAGTAGCTGTGTTCTCTTCTTTGACACTCAGCATCACCTGTGGGAAGGTGGGATCATATACTTGATGGAATTTCATATGAACCCTACATATCATAGTCACATCATGAGACAATAAAGAAGAGGCATTATAAAAAGCAACAAGAGGGGCTGGGAAGGTGGCTCAGTGAGTGGTAGAGCGCTTACCTTGCATGCATAAGGCCCTGGGTTCAATTCCTCAGCACCACATAAGCAGAAAAAATCCTGAAGTGGTGCTGTGGCTCAAGTGGTAGAGCTGAGGGACAGTGCCAGGAACCAGAGTTCAAGCCCCAGGATCAAAAAAAAAAAAAAAAAGCAACAAGAGCGCATTATGTACTTTTTTATCATCATTATCATTCATTATAGTACTGAATGTAAAACTACCTTGTGTACTTGTCTTCTCTTGTTAACATTGAATTAGTTGCATGGGACGCTCCGGATCTGCTGGGCCAGAGTTGGTTCCATTTTTCTTCTTCAGGTGTTGACTGTGTGAATTCTTGGTATACAGCATTAGTTTAATGAGCATTTTAAGAGGATCAAAGCCAATAGATACATTTGGGCAAATTAAACATAATGCAAGTAAATCTAAATGCATCACACATCTAATTTCCACTACAGTTGATGTTTTAGCTGGCAGTTCCTAGAACCTAGAGTCAATGGAAATTCCTTATTTATTTCAGCCAACAAAAAACTGTCGATCAACTTGAAAATCTGCACTGGAATGTAATTGCAATGCTAAGAATGCATTGTACCCACAAATGATCAACAATAGGAGAGACCTAGCCATATTAGAGCAAGATCACAGCCTTTGAAGCTGGTAGTCGCGCTTCTCCATGGCCGGCTAAAACATCAATTTTCCTCTTTTTTGAGGTCTTCATTTCTGAACTCTGCTGTAAGCACACTAAACACACATTAAATACATTTGTGTGAATCATTATCTTCTTACTAAGTGTTTTGTTATCAAGTTTAAGGCAGGAGCCATTTTTAGATCAGGGAAAAGACTAGTCTGGCCCCTTCAGTATTGCTGAGAAGTGAAGAGAAAGAAAATTCATGAACTAGAGGTGTGCAAGAACACAGACAACAATAAATAAGGAAAGAAACTGGCTTGCTAAATAGAGGGTAAAATTGTTTTAAAACCTTCCGGAGAACTCTTATATATTTCTTAAAAAGTTTAATCTGTATCATAAATACATTATTTTGATAGAAGCAAAAGTGATAAAAGTCATAAAAATTTCACCTTCTTTGTTAGTCCACTGAATAATAAAATGCAAGGAGAATTATGCTATAAATTTAGGAAGCAGATCATGACTTTGTCTGAGAGGATGGTTGGTGGTAGAAAGAAATAAATGTAATTGTGTAAAGGAATTAGTCTTATGTTATGGATAAGATCTGTATAGCGTCATGTTTGTGTTAGAGTCAGAAATAACAAAATATACTAAATGGAGTCCTCAAGCTGTTATTTTACTGTTTATTAATTGCACAGCAATGTGAAATTTAAAACATTAAGACCCAATTTCCTAAGTGAGAAAATTTCTACAGTAAATAGGTAATTATGACATAGGTAATCATGAATTGAACAACTAATCTGAAGCATTTTCCTTAGTCCCCATGCAAAAGAACGATCAGTTCTGATACTGCAATGCCCTATTGAAGTGCATTGTGAGGTAGATTCAAATATGAAAGCCAACTTTATCTATAAAATGTGGTACTGATCTCTTGACTAATTTGTGCATTCAATTTCCAATTTTCAATCAACAAATCAATTGTCAACCAACAACTTTTCCTGGGAGTATTTTTTAGGAGCTATAACTTCATATATGTCCTTATTTTTAGCTTCAGTAAAAGATAAGTCTCATCATGGTATTTCCAATAAAGAACAAAATGTGATTTTCAATGAATGTGCAATATGTTGTTAGCTTGGGATACAT
Organism: Dipodomys ordii; assembly: GCF_000151885.1. NCBI lineage: Eukaryota > Metazoa > Chordata > Mammalia > Rodentia > Heteromyidae > Dipodomys > Dipodomys ordii. The sequence continues at coordinate 6,342,534 of NW_012267246.1, read as the reverse complement.
TGAACTAAGTATTGCTTTGCTCCCAGGAAGTTTCTTAAACCCAAATAAATTGGATTTAGTAAACCTATATTTGTTTCCCCTTCAAGTATTTTATTCAAACATCCTCAATATTTTATTTACTGCAATATTTTACATAAGCTACCTCATGATTTATACATATATTACAAATATATTTATACATATATTACAAATATATTACAAATATTCATATGTCAGCAAGCATAACAATATAAAAATGTATAATTAGAAAGCTACTATTTTCAGCATTGTCCCCTGTACCCTCATATCAAATATAAAATTTGAACAACATGATTAGATAATCCTCTGTCCATACATCTCAGACATATTCTTCCTTTGTGCTATCCATGGTCAAACAAGGCAATGGTTTCTTAAAATTAAACTTATTATAGCAGGAACACAAGAATGAAAGAATTGTACGTATTGGTGGGACAACATGATGTTTTCATACATTTATAGATTAATGCTTATGTCAAGCCTCTTGGTGTTGAGTTGGTTTTCATATTACTAAATATAACCTCATAAATTGTCAATTCATCACTTCATCTAAAAATATTCTTTAGGTGTGCCTAACTCATGCAGATAGGCATTTAGATGATCTTTATTGCATTTTTAAGGGAGTGGACAGCACTTGTGCAAACGTTCATTTAGCTTAGGTTACATAGAACCTCATCTGTTCATAATCACACAGGTTATTTTTTCTACCAACTCCAGATGCTGAGACCTGGAAGATTTATTTACAAAGCAAGCATGGGCAGAAAAGTCCATAAGACTCCTCTCTAACCAGGAAATGTGGGACTGGAACATCTCAAGTGGTAGAGCAAGTGGTAGAGCAAGAAGACAGAGAAAGCATGAGACACTGGATTCAAAACACAATATCTGTAATTACGTATGTACTTTTATATACACACATATATTTACACATGTATATATATGTGTGTGTGTGTGTGTCTATACAAATATATGTAGGAAATATATGTAGTTTAGGAAACTTATTATAAAAGACATATTTATTTAAAAGGAAATGATTTACACTTTCAATGGATGATGAAAGTCAACAACAGAGAGACTGAGCACTTTAAGACTATGTTGTTTCCTAGTAGCCATCCATTGCCAAGCTTGACAAATGATCTACACATAGAAAGATAATATTTTAATCCGTGTAAACTGTATATTCTCTGATATAGTCTCAAAACTCTGCTCATGTATTGCAAAGGCAGAACAATTTACAAAAGACATGATCCTACTCCATTCATACTTTATTACCAATAGATTCTTCTGAGGACTGGGTTTGAATCATGGACCATCATTTGTAGTCCATGATGCAGACAATCTGGACTGGCCAGTGATACGACACTTAGGCCTGAGCCTTTGGCAGTCTTGACATCCTCGTCCAAGAATGAATCATGGTGGTAGTATGTTCATTGACTTATTTAAATAAAGCATCTGTGTTTGCTCTTAACTGTCTGAATTCATCTATGTGCTTGCTTCTCTTTATTAGTGTTTTCAAATTGCCTCTCACTGTGAAATTCTCATTGAAATAGAAACTAGCTTACAAGTTGAAAAGAATTTCTCTTTAGCTAGGATCTTGGGACTTTTTAATGTTAATAAATATATTGAATGCTTACTGTCATGAGATAGATACAATATTTTATGTGACGCTTTCATTCTGTGTCACATGTGATTTATTCATTGGCAGTTTTCTCAAGTATGTACTTAAAATTCTTGTCATTTTCCAACAAGTCCATTTTTGGACACAATTTGAAAAATTACTGTCCATCTGAATTTTTGCTGTCAGTTATAGCATGAAATAATACCTACAAATATACATAATTTAAAATAAAGCATTACATATTGGGAAGATATCTATAGAGTCATTTTCCTGCTATTTTCTATGAGGAAAATAAAATTCAGTAAATAGTTATTTTTCCTTCAAGCCAGAAAGTTTGGATTGAATTCATATGTTAGTTTGTTGTTTAAAGGCAGTATCTGCTCATTTAACAATAGTGATTTCTTGTTCATTAGAAAATAAGGTTCATAACTGGGCCTGGATATTTGTCATCTTTATCTTTTGTACAAGTTGAGAACCAAAGTATCACAGTCAATCAAAGTGTGGGAAGAAATATACTTGTGGCTCCATCTCCAAACTAAGCAGTTAAAAGTTGCGATGAAGATAGAGGTAGAGTGGTATTACTCCAAGCAAGTAAGAAAGCCAAGCAGGTCAAGCAATTGTGGGGCCCAGACTTCAAATTTTCAGTCCAGACTACCCCTCCTCCCAAAAAAAGCAGGGGAAGGAAAATATGATTTAGCTCATGCTAATACCAAAAAACAAAGCACTACTTTTTGAAAGGTTTAAACCAAAGTTCAATTCCTTTTTATATTATCAATGACAATATAACTTGATATTCATGTGATTTGCTAAATTTCATGTGATTGTTTTCAAGACTCAAGAATATAGTTTGTGAATGATGGGTAACAATGGAGGTTAACTGCATTATGACCTCTTATTTCTGAGCCATAATTTCTCATTTCAAACCTACTCCCTCGGAGGATTCTAGTTTAAATAATGAGGAAATTTATTATCACAGCAAATCATCTTCAATGTCCTTGCTCTACCTCGTCACACTGAACTTTGTTGATCCTGAAAACATTTATTTCCTGGGAAATTATACATTTTGAAAATGAGGAGTCAAACAGAGTGAAAATTTTAGTGCACGGAAAAGCTCATTGAGACTTGAAAGATGCATGCAATTATGCTAATAGCTCCAGGTCCCTATTGCTAAAGGAAAGTATGAGAACTGTCTCATTCAAATAAGCTGATTTCTCTAGAATAAAAAAAAAGGATTTTCCTCATATTTCCCCAAGTAATTAGCTAGATCAGCAAATCCCATGAATTCAATTTCAACCGAAATGATGAACATAAGTTCTGCTACAATGAATCTTCTGTACCCTTTAACAGAATGAAAGATATTTGCTTATATGCACCAACATGTGATATAAAGGAGAGAAGCATATGGCGCCTTGTTAGCAACCGTCCCTAGAGAGCTCCACTAATAGCCAACAGAGTGGGCAGAGGCTATTAACTGCAATGGCAAACATCAGAGACTTTCCCTTTTTAGCTAGAGGGGAGTATGGAGATGATTTGGAAATCTGTCTTTGCTAAATAAAAATAGTACGCAAAAGTCACTCAATAAATCACTAGGGATAGGGGTGGGGGAGATGAGACAAATTAATCCTACAGTTTTTTCTCCCCTTCTGCCAGAGTGTCCTTGTAACTGTGTGAATCTATATGCACAGAAGAGAATTGGGGTGGGAAAAAAAGTAGTGTTAGTACCTTGAACTCAATTACCTAAGGACTTAATTTCAAGTTTACTAAATCTATAGATACTGTACTCATACATATCTCAATCAACTCCATTGCCCAACCTGATGTACAAAGTAAGGTAAACGTCATCAGTCAAGACAATGAATGTGGTCGGATGAAGGTTTAGAGATTCACAGTACGAAAATGAATTTATAAATCAGTTAAATTGTTATTGTAACATATGTAAACAAGAATTTTCTTTTGGCCACCTGGATGCCATTTTCCAAATATATTTGAAAATGTATTTATAAATACATTACAAAAGCAGCCACACACCAAGAATGAGTTCTTTGTCAATTTGAAACTATGTCAGCACTGTATAGGGTATTGTGTCCTAGGCATCCCCGGGCTCTCTTTTACATTTCAAGCCCATGTCATACTCAGATTGGGAAAAAGGGGCAAACATAACAAGTCACCATCTCTGTGGCTCAATTGAGCTGCTCATGACTACAAATAATGACTAAAAATCTCATGAAAGGAATTATTTAAAGTTGAAAAATGAGGTATTCTTTTTGTAGGTTATTTTGTTTTCTTATACTCAACACTGAAACCAGGGCTATGTGCTTATTGGCAGATGCATTAGCACTGAACTATATTCCCAGTAGTTGCTTTGAAACACAAAGAGAAAAAAATCCAAACCTTATATATTAAAACATAATTTTGCTAGAATTAAATTTTCTATCAACAAAATGCCTATCTATCTATCTATCTATCTCTATCTATCTATCTATCTATCTATCTATCAATTTTTCACTGGTACCAGAGTGTGACCTCAGAGTTTGATAAGGTTAAGATACATTAACTTTTATGCCTCCTTCAAGTAATTATTTAACAACATAAAATTGTTATTGTATACTTTTTGAGGGCAGAATTCCATTTTTTTCTTTATTGGTTGTGGGTCTTGAACTCTGGGCCTGGGAGCTGTCCCTCAGCTGTTCAGCTCAAGGTGAGCATTCTACCACTTGAGCCACAGCACTGCTTCTGGGTTTCTGGTGGTTAATTGGAGATAAGAGTCTCACGGACTTTCTTGCCCAGGCTGGCTTTGAACTGCACTACTCAGATCTCTGCCTCCTGAGTAGCTAGGATTACCAGGGTAAGCCACTGGTGCCTGGCTTCTGAATGCTTTTTAAAGGGATAAAATTAAGCTTTCAGAAACATTGCACTTCTTTTGCAATTCTTAAGGGAGAATTTGCTTTCTATTTTTAATATATATTTTATTGTAATGATACTGTACAGAGGGGTTACAGTTATATGAGCAAAATAATGAGTCCATTTCCTATAGAGCATTGTGAAGTTGCTTTCTTGTCTTTTCTAGTTTCTAGAAGTCACCAGACTCCACGTCGTGATTCCATTCTGCCATGTTTTTGAATCAAGGGGACCCATATCTTTGGGTCAAAGTTTTTTTTTTTTTTGTCATCTCTAGGCTTGGTTTATTTTTGCCCTTTACTCACTCTTATAAAGGCCCTTGTGTCTACATTGGAACTACTTATATAATACAGGACACATTTATTGTGTCATGGTCACTGCATTACCAAACTGATTCCATTTGCACATCTCAAAATTTCATTCTCCTTTTCCAGGTCATCTAATGTATTCAGATTTTGAGGTTAGAGTGTTGAAACCTTTCATAGGCCTTTGCTCAGAATAGTCCAATATGCTATATTTTTTATCTATATACTTGTGTGAAAAGCTAGACCTTTCCAATCAGTTTACCAAAAGTTTCTAAATTACTTTTTCAAAAGAGGTACTAGTCGAAATTTAAAGAAAAAGCTGTTATAGGTCTATGAATATTGCTATTTAAAATGATTTGAATATTCTAGAACAGTGCATCTAAATCTCCTTTGAATAATGCAAATTAAATGTCATTTCAAGATCTCATTTTAAACAAATGTCATTTGTCTGTATAATGAAAAATTCATGTTGTAACTCTGGATTTCAGTGTTTAAATAGCATAGCTATGCATCATTGAACACATTTTTTTTAATTCATAAAATGCCATGAAAAGTAATTGTCTCCACAACTAGTATAAAGTTAGAGGCTATTCCTTCCCATTATGTTGGGATTTGTTTTGATATTAAATCATTTCCCTAGTGGCATTAGAGACAAGAGGAAGAAAAAGAACCAAATGTTCCTGTGCCTGCTGTTTCCCTTAAGTAAGCTGGGATCTTGGGTCTACGACCACCTACTAAGTTTTCTAATAGCAGGAATCAAAATCATCTCAATAGAACATGCACTCTTCGCCACTGCTCACAGTGCTAATCTCTTCTCCATATTCATCTTCCCAGGATGTGGAGTTGGATATGATCATCAACTCTTCCAGTAATGAGGACCCCAAGGCCTAGAAAAATTAAGCAACTTACCTAAGGTATAATAATAACTAATTAGTAGACACCGATTTGCATTAAAGCTTTTCTGTTACTAAAGCCTGTATGCTTACCCACTGTTCCACCTCAGTAACAGCAGAATGGAACAAATTATACAGACTTGAACGTTCCTATCATCTCTAACCATAATTTTAATATCAAATATTATAGAAATAAGAATAGATTTTAGATAGGGATGGAAGGGGGAAATGAAAAAATGGGTGACAATGACCAGGAAGTACTATACTCATAATCCTTAACCCCCTTGTTTAGTTACATAACAACAAGAACAACAGTAAAAATAACAACTAAGAGAAAAGACTCTATTTAAAAAATTTACAGTTGGTTATCCTCTGTTTTTAATTCATTAGAGAATATCCTATCTGTGTTAACAGCAAAAATATTTCATATTTTTCAGAACTTGTTGTTCTACTAAGATACAAACTTAAAATTTAATTACTTCATAATTGAGCCTACTTATGAAAGGGTATGGTGTGAATTTTAACAGACTATACTAGGTAGGCATCAGAATTGCAGTGTATCAATGGAATTAAAGAACAGAGGGAACTATTCAAAGCTTAAAACTATTATTAAGTAGTTTTAAAGCAAGCACATATGCAAATGAAAATGAATTTAAATATGATTCCATCCATAGCATACTGTTCCTGACCATAGTCATTAGAATTACTAGAAAACTATCACACAAAGAGTACATGCTTATTGGTTTGAAATGGAGGAATTTGGAGATGAATATTATAGAAAGAAGTAAGGAAGTAATTTTATGATATACGTTTAAAATATTATTATACAATTTCCATATACCATTTATTCATACAAATGGCTTTCACACAATCTATCTCTAAAGTTTACATTTAACTAAAAGTAACAATTTAAAATAGTTAAAGATATATACAAAATCATCATTCTTTATTTCTAACCAAATGTTCCTAACCTATTTATATTATACTTTACATATTTCTAAATGCATTTTCTTGGACTTATCTCAGATTCAGAGACATAAGTATCCCAACCTTTAGTAGCTTCTTTCTCATAATGTATATGGCTCTTCATAACTTTACTCTTCATAACTTTGAGAAAAAACAAATGTTATATAACATATATAAATATGTTTTATATATAATGTTATATATAACATATATAAATGAAAGAGTTATGTTCTGAGGACTATAGTTTCTTTTCATTGGTCTTCATTCTTTAAACCTTTATTAGAAAACTAAACAAAAATTAGCCTTGTATATATTATAATCTTTTTCTTTACTTTTATTGTATACTTTTATCATTTTGTAACTAACTTCATGGGGTATGATATAATTCAAGATGTCAGTGTAAAACTGTTAGTTTATATATATATATCGCAAATTATTTTGACTATGTACAATAATTTTCATATAATTCAATTCAAATAGGAGGAAATAAGGTAACTCTATGAACTATGAAAACTTAAATTTTTCTCATTTCATTTTTTGTTATATTTTTGCTCATTCTGGGGCTTGAACTCAGGGCTTGGATACTATCCTTGAGACTCTTTGTGCTCAAGGCTAGCTCTCTACCATGTGAGCCACACCGCCACTTCCAGCTTTTCCTGAGTAATATTGGAGTTAAAAGTCTCACAGACTTTGTTGCCCTGACTGGGTTCAAACTGTAATCCTTAGATCTCAGCCTCCTGAGTAGGTAAGATTCCAAGTCTGAGCCACCAGTGCCTAGCTAGGATTAAACATTATTATGGTTAAGGTCATAAATATCAAGATGATTTCAGTCAGGGTCTTAATTTTAATCTACTCTGTGACTACCCTCAGAATTCTTACAGTTGATGACACAGTAAAGATAAATTCAATGTTTATGAGGTATTAGATTCTTTGTAAGTTCATTCTTTAAAAAGAAAGGAAAAGAGGTCACTCATAATAATGAAGAGACAACAAGTAAGTTTTTTCTTCATCGTATGAACAAAGGTTCAACCTATCAAATCTTAATGAAATGGGAAATTTTCATATTGCAAAGTTAATCAGAATCTAAACACTAATGATTAATTATCTGCTATCAAATAACAATGTCTCTTATTTGCGGTAGTTAGAGGAAATTGTGAACCCAATCTCATTTCAGCATTCTCATCTGATCATTCCTCTAGAGGTGGAGAAGGAACAATAAGGAAAATGACAGCAGAATAGCCAAGTAGTTGAGGGAAGTGAAAATAAGCACAGAAAATTAATTGCTAATATTCAACACCATAAGAAAAGACACAAATCTCAAATCCCACAAAGCCCAAAGGGAGTTTTACAGTCATGAGCCTGTAATATAGCAGTCATATGGTTGAGACTATGTCCAGAAGGATAGGATGCTGTTTCTGGCCATATCTGGTAGGAAAAGAGAAGATCTGATTGCAAGTGTATTTTCCCGGATAGTAAGTACATTGCAAGCTGTCCTAGCCATTTATGCTACCTGGAAGTTAAAAGGGAAGTATTTCCTTCAATGATGTGACAGTTCCGAAAAGCAGTGGAACTATTCAGCAGAGACAGCAGGACCAATCTCCTGGAGTTTAGCAATGTCTGACCAGCTTTCACTGCAATATTCAGTGCAAGAAATGATGCCAGCAGTCTCAATGCGTCTATTACTGCAACCACTTATTTCTTGTTCATAGTACACCTATGCTGAGGGAGGATTGAGGCTCTACTCTGACTGCATCTTCTCCTTTTGTGATGCAAAGAGAGCAACCCTACCTGGGCATGCAGGTTGATCTATTTGAAAATAGGAGAATCACAATTGCCTGAGTTGACAAGCTCAGTTGTCAAAACACCTCATCTCAGATTGAAATTAGGACACTGGATCTAACGCGGCAGCATCTTGGCCACATGGTGGATGATAGGGTATCCGGTATAGCTGGCACCAACTTGTCTTTATGGTAGAGGAAGGGACATTCTACCTCAGGTAATGGCATGCCTGAATTCCTGGAGGCAAGGGCGAGTCTGGGATGAGAGGTTATTGAACCTGTCAGTCTTGTGCCTTGAACTCCAAAGACTCTTGAGTTTCCTGTGACCCTGCCCCCTGACATTGACACTGTTTTGGCCTGGACCAGCTCAGGCACATTGTCATCCCTCATGTCTCCTGTGTCTCCTGTCCCTTGGCTGTCCTCTGGTCACCATGGCATCCCACATCAGCTCTCCACTGTGTTTGATCTGGTTTGTTGGTATTGTTTTTATGCTCTTTATTTGCTACTGTCATGGCTTAAGTGTATTCAAAGGGCTGCAGGTCTTTGTGACAGAAATCTGCCTGTAGTCCCCAAATTTCCAACTAAAGCTCCCAATTCAACCTCTCAAAATGTGACCACATAAGATGATGCTAATCGAAACAAACCCTAAGATAGAGACACAAGAGGTTTTATCTTTGTCACTGTTATTTTTAATGTACTATGTGATTTTTTTTGGTTCTTTTCTATGTTCTTCCCCTATGGTATAACCCCTGTTTTCACTGTATTTGATTCCATTACCCTACATCTTATATATACATTTGTCTAATTTGGGGAGGGGAAGGGAAATAACAAAATGTTGAAATAAGAATACAGGTTGTTGACCCGTTGTAACAATCAGTTGTACAAGACAGTATGTTGAAAATGAACTTTACAACTTGGGTGGGGGAGGAGTTATGGAGGACGAGAGGAAAGAGATGATAGGGGAAAACAGAGGAGAGGATAACAATGCTGGATAGGAAATGTACTCATTGCCTTACTCATGTAACTGTAACCCCTCTGTATAGTGTGTGTGTGTGTGTGTGTGTGTGTGTGTGTGTGTGTGTGTATATATATATATATATATATATATATATATATATATGTGGCTTCTCTGTTTCTTGCAACTACCATACAAGATATGGCAGAAGTCATCATAAGTGAATACATATAAACTCACACACACACACACACACACACACACACACACACACACAAATAAACAAGTAGGAGCCAAAGGCCAAATATTCTAAGATGTGAAATGTATAAGAAAATGCACACCAAACTAAAAGAGGAAATTCAAACTACAAGAGGAAATTCATAGACATGAACATGAATTCCTTGTAACCATAGAAGCCTTAATTTTAGTTTCCATTCACCTGCCTACTAAAATAACTTTGAAAACATATGTTCCTTAGTTTATTACCACAATTTTAGGTGATATTTTTTCATTATAAAGGTAATTTACTCAGAAATTACCAAATTTAATTCAGCATGAGGAGATCATTTGTAAACAAAGCTAAGTATGGTAGTTATTTTCAAATTAGTTTTATATATGTTTTAGATGTTTTTGATATTGTTAATTTTGCATAACCAGGCTTACTATGATCATAACAAATGTTGCACTCATCCCCCAAAATCCTATTTTATATTCTACATAATATCTATTTCATAATCATGATCATCATCATCTTCTTCTTCATTATCATCATCATCATCATCATATTATTATTATTGTTACTACTCTTATTGTTATCACCATCATCATCTTTAAGAAGTTTTATAAAGGAGGGAGAGAGGTAGAAAGAGGGAGAGGAAAAGAGAGAAGGGGATGGAGGAGGCAAAGAGGGAGAGGGATACTTCATTAGAACATGACTATCAAAATATACTCATAGATTTTCCAAAATAAATGTATTATATAGCTCTTAATGTTGAATAATATTCAAGTACAATCACATATGCACCATAATAATTGACTTCTCAGAGAGGAAATTGCTCTTGTATTCTGGTATCACTGAAAGTCTCAGAAACAAATACAAAACTATATTTATGCAAATATTATTGGGATTTAACCAACATGATAATATTTATACTTCAAGTGAGATGAATACATTTGAGATTTTCTTGTTAAAATTGTAAATAGAGAAGTTTAATCAATTCAACAACTCATACAATTAATCAAAAACGTAAGTGAATAATTGCATTTTGTTCAATACTTGGTCACATGATTTTGTTGTTGTTTGTTGTTGTTATAGGTCAGGAGGCTTGAACCTGGGACCTGGGCGCTGTCTCTGAGCTCTTTGCTCAAGGCTAGCAAAGCTACTTTGAGCCATAGCAGTACTTCCAGTTACTTTTGAGTAGTTAATTGGAGATAAGAGTCTCCTGGGGAATTTTCTACCACAGCTGGCTTCAATCACAATACTCAATCTCAGCCTCCTGAGTAGTTAGGATTACAGGCAGGAGCTACTGGTGCCTGGCTGATAGCATTTCCAATACTAAAAAATAGGAAACCTGGCAATTGTTTCTATGACTTCAAAAACTTCATTATGTATTAATTTCCAACCATTTCCTGAAATCAAAGTCTATATGTGAGCAGTGAATAAAATGTATGTGGGAATTTTATCTATGCGTATAATCAATAACCTTCAATGAGGAGAATCGGGATTCTCAGAAGCATTCAAGAAAACAGATATGCTCGCATTGTATAAAAAAGATAATAGCCTTAATCCCAGCAGAGAACAGTCACACATAAACAGTCCTCTTTTATTTATTTTTTCTAAGTTTGTCTCTGAAATGTCAAATATTTTTCTGCAAGTCTTCTCTTTGGGAATGAAGCTTATCATTTTTTAAGTCAAATATGACAAAGATGTGCTGCTATTTCTTTTTACTGTATCTTTTCTTTATATAAAAGAACTTGACGTGCGCGTGGCCCTATGTTTCCTGCCATGCCTGATTTCAAGTTATCTTGAAGAAATGCTCTGCATATTCAGCTAAGGGAAGCTAAGCTTCCCTTTTATTCTGGAGATAAGTCAGTTATCCCACACTTTGTAAATCTCAAGATGTCAAAGACTGAGACAGTGAACTAGATCACTAGAGTAGACAGTTGCATGTAATGGCCATTTGCTTAAATGTGTTGACCATGGATATCCATTGAACTTTACAGTAATTGTTAATCCTATGTCAACACATCAGAACTGCATTTATTATTATTATCAGACTATATTCTTTCCAATAATAAGGAAACAGGCCAAATACATAATTTATATTATATATTTTTAGATGCTTGAAATGCCAACTAGCTGTGTCCTTGAACATTATCTGAAAACTGAGTCTGTACACACATTTCCTGTTTCCCTTTTGTTTTTGCACCCTTCCTGGGGCATGAGCTCAGTGCTAAAAGCTATCTCTGAGCTTTTTTGCTCAAGGCTGCTGTTCTACCTCTTGAGCCAAAGCTCCTTTTCTGGAGTGGTTAAATGAAGATAACAGACTCATGGACTTCCTTGCTCATTTGCCTTAGAACCATGATCCTCAGATTTCAGTCTCCTCAGAAGGTAGGATTACAGGTGTGAGCCACTGACATCCCTGTTAAGTTAGTAAATTCTTAAGAAAGACTAGTGGAAAGAGATTGAAGGACAGAGCTTCCAAAAGAGAATTTTTTTAAGGAATTTAAAAACTTCACAATAGCAACTGAGTTGTTAATATATGCAAAATACCTTACCATGTGTTTTGTCAAGATTTTTAATTTTCATAAATTATAAAATGTCATATCCAACCTTCTTTCGATAACCCTAGGAACAGGTAATGACCTATTTCTTCAGAATAAAAAATAAATAATAAAATTTACCCTGTGATAGAACTTACAGATATAAAAATGTATGAAACATATATGCACACATGTGCATACACACATACACACAGGTGAAAACAATGCACATCTACACACGCACATGCTTATACATGAAGATATGTGTATGCATGCACGCATGCACACACACCCACAGAGTTCAACAGACTTTCTTTTTCCATTAAAGCTTTCCCCTCTTGCTGTAGGAAAATACTTTAATACATGCTCTTTTTATGTTTGGAAAACATTTCCACTTATACATGAGTAACTGACATTTACATATTTGAATATGCCAGACAGTTACCTTCTTGGCCTTAGAATGTAAAAAATTGCCATTCTGATTCTCATAGCTCTATCATAGGTGGACAAAGTAATGTAAATAATTAACATACATCAAAGAGAGTAGAGTTCATTAAGAAGCAGGGCATCAAATATGATGGAGTAAACATGTTCGTGACGAGAGCTTGTTTTGCACATATGGACAGGTGAGGATAATGAAAGAATAGTTCACTGCAAGCAAGAGTGACTGTAGGAAAGTAAGACAGGCACCTAGCAAGGGGCTGACGGGAAAGCTGGGGAGCCTGGGGTTTCAGTGAAGGCCCAACCCTGATCAAAGCGGAGCTGATGGAATCTCAGCCTCCACATCTGTAGAACCAACATGATGGCTTTTGCCACCACCAACACTGTGGTTGCTAATGTGGATCTCTGCAGGGATTTAGAAGAAGCCATCTGCACCTCAGCCAGGGCCACCTGGTCAGCTATCCTTATCATCTGCAATCACTGCCCTGGAGCTGTCCTCACACCCCACGGCCTACATCCACTGCAAAGCCCTGAGGTGGAGACCACAGGGTAACAGCAGACACTCCTGACCATAGCGGAAGAAATCACGCAGAACACATGTCTTGTGTCACTCGGTTCCCATGACATGCTCACCCTAGGACCCATTTAAACAAAGTCCTTCCAAAAAAAAATCCTTGGAATTGGGAGTCCTGACTATTAACAGAGGTGTGGAAGATTCTGTGAAATCTTGAGAATATAAGACAGCAAGTCAAGACCCGGCAAGAGGACATTGCCATTTTCCAGATCCCACAACAAGGCAAAATTACCAATGACTGAAGAAGAAATTCAAACCAACAATCCCAAGGAAACAACCAAGAGATGCAAGGGACTAAACAGAGATATTCATGTGGAAGGACAAAAGTAATTAATTATGTCAATGAGAATTTCAACCAAGGCCAGTATCATAATAAAGAACTGAACACAGTCTTGGAGCTAATGAATCTAATTGCTCAAATAACAAAAACAAATGAGAGTTTCACAACAGACTGGGTCCAACAGAAGAAATACTTTTTCAATGGAAACAGCTCAGAGAGACCAAAACAAAATGAAAACTCACAAATGGGGAAAGCCCTATGAGAACTACTTAAAACCATTAACTAAACAAATATTGGCATTAAGGGCATTCCAGGAGCAAATATGAAAGAAGAGAAGAGAAACATGCATCCAAGAACTTGAAAAGGTAGTATCTGAAAGCCTGCCAAGTCTTGAAAGAGATATGAACATTCATATCACAAAGACCGAAGGACTCCAGAGAGACTCCAATGAAAAGAAAAATTAGAGGAGAAAAAAGACCAGGAACAAAGGATGGCAGGATTTTATATCTTCATGATTTTCTGCTATACTATTTCACTGCATATGAGTTAAATGATAATCCTTAAATACTTAATATGTGTGCAGAAAGACATTCAACTTATATATATATATATATTTTGTAAACATATGCATATAGTATATACGTATATATTTTTTCTTCATATATATATATATATACACATATATTCCTCTGTGTGTGTATGTGTGTGTGTGTGTGTGTGTGTGTGTGTGTGTGTGTTTGTGTAGATTCTGGGGCTTGAACTCAGGCCATTGTATTCTCTCATCTTATTTGCTCATGGTTGACTCTGCCACTTAAGCTATGGCTGCAATCCTGAATTTTTGCTGGTAATTGGAAATAAAGTTTGTTGAAATTTTTTGCCCATGGTCCTGTGAACTCAGCCTCCTGAATAGCTAGGATCTCACGGTGAGCCATTGGCACACATGTGAATGTATATTCTTAATTTATCTTCCTTTCAAGGACATGCAGGTTGATATCATGTCCTGGCTATTTCAAATCATTCTGCAACAAACGTAAACATTTTAGTGTCATACAATTAAATTATACAGTTTCTAAGAGACAAATATTTAGAGACAATAATCTGAATTACTAAATTCTGAATGCTCCATGAAGAGTCACAGAGGCTATGGATGGTGTTGCAAGCCTATAATCCTGCTATTTGGAAAGTGGGGATGAGACGCTCATAATTCGAGTGTAGTCTTGGAGAGGGTAACAAGACCCCATATGTAAACAAACTAAATATAGATGCATATGCACCAGTAACCAAACTACAAGAGAGAAGGATGCAGGAAAATAATGGTTGAAAGCCAGCTTACGCAAACAAACAGACAAAAATTGTAAGACCTGATCTAGGAAAGAAAAAAAGAACTTAAGATGGGTATGTGATCCAACTTGTCATTATTAATATAGATATCCATTACAATAAAAACAATCTTATAAAATGATAACAGAAGTTAAGATGTAGGAGAATATTCAGTGTAAACTTTCTGACTGTAACCATTTGCCTTACCATTTCAGGCCACCCTGAAAGGAAAGAAAAGGATCCAGGTGCCACTGGCTCATGCCTGTAATCCTAGCTACTCAGGAGGCTGATATCTGAGGATCACGGTTCAAAGCCAGCTCATGCAGAAAAGTCCATAAGACTTTTTTTTTTTTTGGGTCCGGTCGTGGGGCCTGAACTCTGGGCCTGGGTGCTGTCCCTCAGCATTTCAGCTCAAGGCTAGCGCTCTACCACTTGAGCCACAGCGCCACTTCCGGCTTTTTTTTTTTTTGCGTATGTGGTGCTGAGGAATCGAACCCAGG
>NW_012267246.1:6305133-6327181 GCF_000151885.1 Dipodomys ordii | reverse complement strand
GTGGGGCCTGAACTCTGGGCCTGGGTGCTGTCCCTCAGCTCTTCAGCTCAAGGCTAGCGCTCTACCACTTGAGCCACAGCGCCACTTCCGGCTTTTTTTTTTTTTTGCGTATGTGGTGCTGAGGAATCGAACCCAGGGCCTCATGCATGCAAGGCAAGCACTCTACCACTGAGCCACCTTCCCAGCCCAAGACTTTTATATCTAAACTCAGAAAAAGCTGGAAGTGATGCTATGCTTCAAGTGGTAGAGAACTAGCCTTAAGCACAAAGAGAGACAGCAATCAGGCCCTGAGCTCAATCCTTAGGAATTGTAAGAAAAAAAGGAAAGGAAGCAAAGAATATAATTATATTTATGTGTCATTTATTCTCTGTTAGTGTGTGTCGGGGTGTGTGTGTGTGTGTGTGTGTTGTGTGTAGCTGTGTATAAAAAAGAGATAGGAAAATGAGAGAAAGAGAGAGGAACACTGGGAAGAGAGGGAGGTAAAGAGAAGGGGGAGGAGGAAGAGAATGAGAAGAAGAAAAGTTATATTTAAAAAATGTGTTAGTAAGGAGATCTAGGATGTATGTTGGGGTTATAGTGCAGGCAATCGGTGTGTCTATTGATTAAAAAGCAAAATTTATTAATTTATTTTTAAGATATAAAATATATTTTCCTTTAGAATCTGAGTCATTTTAACTATTTAATAAGAAATTCATATGTGAAAATATATAGAGATGCTATATATCTTTAAAATATTTTTGCTTTAGAATATATACACATGCACAAGCTTCTAATGCAAAATACACAATTAAAATAATCATTACAACTATATTACACTGTAAAGTTTGCATGAACAACATTAAAACAAGAACCTTTAGGGTTGTGGCTTCAATCAAAAGCTAAAGATAAATGAAAAGGATTGAAGCAAAAGCCTCTAACATTGATTTGTGAAAGGAGAGACTAATTATATTCATGTACATTTGTATTCATGTTTCACATAAGGTAGAGCATTTGAGAAAAGCCTTTAGTATGGATTTGATGACATTATATTTAAATGCATGTAAATATTTTAGCATTTTTGAATGGGAACATAATGCATAGCTAATAATATTATGGAAAGGCAATGTGGATATAATAACATTGGAGTAAAGTTTGTGATGTAATACTGAGCTTTGATAAAAATATTCTGAAAATTTCTACAATTTTCTGTTGTTAGGTAAGCAATAGATGAAGTATGTATGCATATCCTGTCATTGCTGTCTCTTCTATCTTTGGGTTATACTGGATTTTATCTTGACCAGCATTCCATACATTAAGACACAGTGAAAATGCTACAAAACTTTCCAAACTAGCATTCAGTGGTCTCAGTGATTAACCTCAAATTTGTTTGCTTCCTAAGAGACTCATTGCTCAGAAGATAGAAGTCCTCTCCTGTACACAGACAATTAAATTTTATTTTTACTTGCAATTTCTACCTGGTATCTTGGAAAAACACATATCAAACCAAGCCCTCATCAATCATGAAGCCTGATAATTTTTTTCCATGTAGTTTCCAACTGTGCAGAATAAATTTTCAGATACTTCTCTAAGAAGGAAAATATTTCCTAGACTTCAACAGAAAAAATCAGAATTGCCTTGTGAAAGTAAATGAACACATAGATATAGGGGAATAGTCAGCTCAGGAATTTCACAAAGGGGATAGAGTCAAAATGGCCTTGATCCTTCCTAACCTGTATCATGTCTGTACTTCTTGGACATGAATGACTATCTACAGGTCTGAAGTTCCTCCCTGAAGTACAGAATCATATTAATTCACCTACCTTCAATGGAATCAAGACACAATTGCATTATTTGGAATTAAGCTGAAATGCACCAAATGTGAAAAAATGTGGAGCACCCAAGTTCATACAAAATGAAGTCACTGGGAATTTAAGCCCTTGGTGAAGACTTGTTAGCTTATATATATTTTTTCCCTGGTACTTCTAACTTCCAAAACAACTTGGCCATGTCCTTATTTCTACTAGATTGCCAGAGCCAAATTGCAATAAAGATAAATCGACACAAATATCCTTTCCCCTCTAGGGTACTGCATTAAAAGTTCATTTTCTTAGAAGCACCCATAAAGTGTGATTTTAATTGACAGAAATGTAGGCCCTGTGGAAATATTGTAAGACAGATTACTTAGGCTGCATGACTCTTATAAGGCTTGTGAAAATAGAGCACACAGACATCTATTATTCTATCTTATCCAAACTCTACATACTGTCCACATGGAAAGAACGAAAGAGTTTCTATCTCTCCCTGAGATTCTGAAGAAAAAGATTCTGTGCTAAAAAGTAGTGAGGCACATATCCTTTTTGGTTTAATATGCCAGTCAGGGCAAAAAGAGGAAATATTCATCATTTTAAGCAAAATATTTTGCAAAGCAATTATCTTGCATGATATTTATATTGAAAAGATAAAAACTTGCATCATAGAATATTTCTTATACATGAAACATAGTGGTACAACTTTATGAGTTTAGTAGAGTGGATGATGAAAAAAATCCACAGATTAAGATAAACATATAAACTCAGATCAAAACATCAAATATTTACAAAATATTACCTGCACCCAATATTGCTTTATTACTGCCTGAGTAGTAGATGAATATTGTAAATTACATGCACTCTGATTCCTTATATTTAAGTATGTATATGTAAATGTCCATGCACACATTGATTATAAGGACTAAATATTTTCACATTTACTTATTCTAAAGAAAAATTTTAAAAATGAAAATTACTCATGCATTTGCACATCATTAACATATTGCAACCTTTCAATCATATGTAAAAAGTGAAGTTTAATGGAGACAAAGCATATATAACATCACAGTAAGAATCAAAATCATTATCATAATTATACAAATAAGTTGTCTTGGCTTTTTCAGAGACTATCTGGAAAGATATCTTGGAAAAAAATGTTTATTTGAACATCAAATGTGAAATGGCGGTTAGATAGTTAGTAATTTGTTATGTAGATATATACAGAAAATGAAAGAAATAGTTAAATGAAATATCTTAAGTCAGTTTTTACATCTTCAGATATGTGCCAGTTGGACTAGGCACTGGCTAGATTAAAGTCAAAGGAGACATACTGAAAACAAGGGAAAATATTTAGTTGTTTAGAACATTAACTTATTATGGAAACCAAGTGTAGATTGCTATAGGCTTGCACTGTGGAACATATGGGTTTACTGTGGTTAAATCATACGACTGGGCCTGGTGTTCCTTACTTAACTAGTTAATATATTTAATTAATCTTCTCATAAAATAGATAGTAGATAACTAATAATAACTAGTTACTAGCAATACTAATCTATTAGTAGTAATAATTCCTAGATAATAATTAGTTACTAATAGTAATAGTAATAATTAGTTACTAATAATAGCTAGTAGTTAACTAGTTCTTATATGAGAAAACTATCCAGTTATGTGGATAGTTTTGAAAAGTTCTGATGTGTTTTGATGAAACAAGATCAATAATTAACAATAACTTCTAAACAGTACTTAATTTGATATCTTCTTGTCATAGTATGTAATTAATAGCTATTGGTTATTATAATTTAATTACTGTATTTCACATAATACCATATATATGACTTGAAATAATTAAAAATTATCAAAATGTCAATAATTCAGATGATTTATAGCTTTCTAATATACTGAAATGTTGCCTTGATTATTAAGAATGGGTAAAAAATTGATTTTTTTCTTAATACAAAGAAATATAATCTATGAGAAATTAGATTTTACAAACAGCATCTGTTATACTCATTGATGTTTTTTCTTTTTTTTAAAGCATGGCTTTCTACATGAAGCATGTAAATCAAGCAGCATACAATTCAGCCATGTGAAAGCCACATTATCTCTAACCTATTTTTGAAGACTTGACTTAAAATTTGTGTCTGATGTGATCATTAAGTATATGTAATGAATCTCTTCCTTGTTTTCATAAATAACACACATGAAGATTTTTTTTGAACCTAAAACTTTTGAAAAGGCTATAGGAAAATTTGTATTTTTCAACCCCAAGTTTCCTTTTTGTGTTGTGAAGATAGTAACATCTACCCAAGGAAGGACTGAAGATTTGCATCAATTAGTAAAAATATTCAAATGAACAAATAAATGTTTCTAAAATATTTTACATTAAAGTATTTAAATATTCTTGATATCTTAATTCAGTTTTTTGGGGAGGGATTTTTAAAAAAAAATAAAATTTAACATCTAGGGCTGGGAAGTTGTCTCAGTGGTAGAGCACTTGCCTCCCATGCACGAGGCCCTGGGTTCGATTCCTCAGCATCACATAAGCAGAAAAAAGCTGGAAGTAGTGCTGTGGCTCAAGTGGTAGGCCACTAGCGTTCAGCTGAAGAGCTGAGGGACAGTGCCCAGGCCCAGAGTTCAGGCCTCACAACCGACAATAAATAAATAAATAAATAATTTAACATCTTATCTCAAAGCATGATCTTTATAGATGAATTCAGATCATGTTTCTCATCAGTCAGCCAGATGGTTCTACTATATGTATAAAATCATTGGCATTGGACTAACACCTCCTAATAACCTGAGGCAGTAGAGTTTATGACCAACGAATAAATCAATTCTATGTAATCCAGGGCATTATGTACTGAAATGTGGTACCTAGTAAATAATAGGAAAGTGTCAATTCACCAATCTTTTTTTTTTTGGGGGGGGGTCCGGTCGAGGGGCCTGAACTCTGGGCCTGGGAGCTGTCCCTCAGCTCTTCAGCTCAAGGCTAGCGTTCTACCACTTGAGCCACAACGCCACTTCCAGCTTTTTTCTTTTTGCTTATGTGGTGCTGAGGAATCGAACCCAGGGCCTCAGGCATGCAAGGCAAGCGCTCTACCACTGAGCCGCCTTCCCAGCCCCTTCACCAATCTTTTAAGATGAAAGTTCACAAGACTTTTATTAGATGGTGTTGATGTAGGCAAATGTTGAATCAGATGTACCTAACTGTGAGTAGCTAGAAGCACTAAACAGACATTTTAGGTTGCTTTCTTCCGTCTGATAATCGTAATTGTTTTCAATGTAAGCCTTTTAGAAGCAGAGATCACACTAATATAATAAAGTGCACACTCTACATCAAAGAGCAAAAGCAGCTTCTTCCTTTCCTCCATGAGTTCTGTGTGGAGGTGAGGAAAGTAAAGATGTCCACGCATACCTGGGTACCCTCTGAATATTGTCTCCTGCACATTGATTCAAGTGTGGTCAGATTTGAAGTTGTTCATTCTATTTTCATTTATATTTGCATGCAGATGAACAAATTTATGAGTACCATGTAAGATTAATAAAATACGTAAGTTTAGGTTGAAGCGAGAGAAAAGAGATTTAAATATGAATAATAATAGTACTAGTAATAGTAGTAGCAGTAACTATTCAGAAGCTTTCTTGAGTATGATCATCAGTTTGAAGTGATTTTGTGAAGGTATTTTTAAGTAAGTCTGTCATTTTGCCTTGAGGGATCTCTATGCCAATCCAAGAAAATGTATCCTGTTTCTATGAGGCTCAAAATTCCCCTTCAAATTGTAGGTAATTAAAGCCTGAATCAAGATATGTTCCATAATTAGCAACCTTTACTTGAGGAAATTTTAATTGTTACCTGCTCTATAAATAGAAACATTTATTCCAGGAAATTTTAGGTAGTGCTGAATTGTTGCTGTATTAGTCAAATTGCTGTCATAACACAGCTTTATATTATAAACATCTTACATTTCTGCATTTGGGAATGTTCTGACAGAGTTTTGATGGAAATAAACACAAGGTGTTTGCAGAGTTTTATTCCTTCTGGAATTTTCCTTAAGGCAGAATGCATTTCCTTGACCGCCCAGCTTCTAGAGACAGCAAGGCCTACTCAGAACATGGTCACATCCGTCCTCCATCTTCAAAGCCAGCTTTGAGTAGCTGAGTCTCTGGCCTTCATATTTAGTACTGGCCCTTCCACATTTAAACAGCCAGTGTGGATTCATTATACTCTCTACATAATCCATGGCAGTGTTTATTTTAAGATTATCTAATCAGCAAACAACTCCATCTGCAAATTTTATTTCCCATTATGATGTAATACGAAACAGTAAATACAGTTAGTTTGTTAGATAAACATGGAGGCATAGTTGGAGGCTTGTTATTTTGATTACCACCATTGCAAACAATTCTCTAGAAATGTAAGCCCTTTGAGTATTGTTTTTGCAATAATGTGTTCAGGCTGAAAACCCAAATGAATATTTGAGCCATGTGTGCTGGACACTCTTGTCTTGGGAGAAATTAACCTGATTCTATTCCTTAATGGGCTTTAATCCATGTAAGCACTTTACAAAAATAGGTCCCAGACTGGTGAGTTTTGAGATCTATAACCTTTAAAGTGTGTGTGTGTGTGTGTGTGTGTGTGTGTGTGTGTGTGGTATGTATGTATGTATGTTTTTATACCAGCTCTGGAGCTTGAACTCAGGGTACTAGGCCTGAGTTTATTTGCTC
Organism: Dipodomys ordii; assembly: GCF_000151885.1. NCBI lineage: Eukaryota > Metazoa > Chordata > Mammalia > Rodentia > Heteromyidae > Dipodomys > Dipodomys ordii. The sequence continues at coordinate 6,320,669 of NW_012267246.1, read as the reverse complement.
TACCACTTGAGCCATGGCTTCACTTCCAGCTTTTTGTTGGTTAATTGGAGATAAGCGTATTATGGACTTTCCTTCCTGGGCTGGCTTTGAACTGAGATCCTTAGATACTAGCTTCCTGAGTAGCTAGGGTTATAGGCCCACAGTGAGTCACCAGTGCCCAGTAAGAATATTCTTTTGAATAATCTTGCTAAATGCAGGCAATATGTAAGGATAAGAAAGAAAATATTCTATTAAAATATGTAAGAACAGTTGGAAATAGAATCAGGCTAGAAACAAGGCAGTGAACTGTGGAAAGATTGGGCTGGACACAGATGATCCTGGGAGAAGAGAAGAGACAGTGAACTTACCCTGTCCAGCTGACAAGGCTCAGACTTCCAAGTGAGAGAAATTGGGAGTGTCTGTGAAACTCACAACATTCAGTTCAGATGTCAAGTCCAAAACATGACCACATTGGAAAAGACAGGCAGTCACTTACTTGCTGGTAGATGTTTGCCTATTGTTAGAAGTTTGTGATATACAAGGATCATAGATAGGATGCCATGGTGGAGAGTTATGGTGAAAATTCCAAAATAACTGGAGATCTGACAGACAATCAAAAGAGAAGATGCAGTAGAGGAAATTTTAGTCGTTCAAGTGAGAATGATAATTAGGGCAGTAGACAAAGTATAAGTATAAAAATTAAAATTGTGACTCCACATTAAGTCAAGTGTCCAGCACAGTCCTGATACTAAATCCAGATAGTTGCATGAAAGCTTTCTTCTGATTTGGCAAATTATTTGAGTGACACAAGCTAAACTGCCTCATGGAGACTAGGTGAGGGTTTCAGTCTAAATTCAAAAGAAGTCTTTGTGGGAATGAGATGAAATGTGCTGCTTTAAAAAAGGTATTTTACATCTAGCAGAGTGTATCCTGTATTGAGCTGTTATTTGAATGGTTAATTACTTTATGTAACACATAATAGCGTTCCTAGCATTAATAGGTGTTTTTAATTCTCTCTTTAAGTGTCCAGAACATGTAAAACAGGGGCTAATAATCTTTCTTTTTAAGGTTTGTCTACTTCAGAAATTACAACTGTTCAAGATCATGTTTGTTATTATCACATGATTTGGTTTAATCAATAAAATATGGTCTTCAATTTATTTCAGGTTTATAAAGACAGAGGCTTTTAAGGGTAGCAGTTCTAGAAAAGGAAAAAAGGCTTTGGTAACCTTATAAAGACCCCAAATCCTAGCACTGTTCAATCATAATTAGACCATTTTTTACATTAGCTACACCTGATTTTCTGTCTCTTGAATTTAAATTCTCTACAATTCAGATACAGTTGAGTACTCTCAATATCAGAGCTATTAGTGGCAATTATTCTAGTTTGTGATTTAGTCTTACATTGTACATATTTGTTTTATAATTGTTTACCAATAGATGTTCACTTTTTCTTTGTTTTGTTTTTGTCTTTCATGAGGATCCAAGTCAGGGCCTGGGCACTGTCCCTGAGCCTTTTCACTGAAGACTATAACTCTATGATTTGGAGCCACACCACCACTTTTGGTTTTCTAATGGGTAACTGGAGACAAGAGTCTCATAGACTTTCCTACCCAGGCTGGTTTGGAACTTCATTCCTCAGATCTCAGCATCCTGAGTAGCTAGCCCAGCTTGATCATCACATTTTTAATGAAAAATAATATTTTTCTTATCAAACATTTTACTATCACAATAAAATTTGAATTCTATTAGTTGGGTTACTCTGACAATTTTTCATTTGTAGTAGTATATAATGATCTTTTATTGATCCTGGTGTTAGAGAAACATGATAAGTAGATACACTGCTTCATTTATTTGCTAAAAAACATACCAGAAGATTTTCAGGTACTTGTGTATTACTGAATTCCTGCTTTCCAGATGTTTTTGTGTCAAAGTATTGAATCATAAAGAACCATAATTTGCAGGAAATGGAAAGAGAAAAAAATCATATTAAGTGACTCAGGAAATATAGGTCCCATGGTTTATCTCATTTGCAATAATTAGTTTATGTCTAGGATTTTGTCAATGAGCAGAAAAATTAAAAAACTAGGTACATATGACCATATAAGATGATGCTAAGCAAAATGAACCTCAAGATATGGACTTAAGAGGTCTTTCTTTGTTGTTGTTGTTTTAATGTACTAAGTGATTTCTTTTGTTTCCTTTGTATGTTCTTCCCCATATGATATCCCCTGTTGTCACTGTACTTGATTTTGGTACCCTGCATCTTGTATATACATTTGTCTAATTTGGGGAGGGGACAGGGAATACCAAAACAAGGACACAGGATGACCCATTGCAACAATGATACCCACAAGTCACTATATACTATTGGAAATGAACATTAAAATGTTGGGGGTGGGGAGGAGTAAGGGAGGTGGAGGAGGGAAGGGCTAATGGGAGAATAACAAGGGAGGGGTAATAATGCTCCATAAGAAATGTACTCATTACCTTACTCATGTAACTGTAACCCCTTTATACAGCATCTTTACAATAAAATGAAATTTAACAAATAAGACATATAAATAAAAACACATATAAATCACATAAAACAAATATATTTTAAAATATAAAAGCCTGCAGAGTAGATAGAATTCCAGGTATAAGCCACCAGTACCCAGCTACAACTTTTATTCTTTTTAAGCTAAGATGATTTTAGTTTGTTATAGATAGTGGAACTAGGATCCTCTGTCTATAATATTTATGCTCATTTTAATGCCTATCAATGAGCTTTACATGAGGTAAACACAGTTTAGTATTCACCAAGGAGTAAGTGTACTTGTTTACCAATGTGGCAGAGATAACTTCACCAAAGACATGTATTCTGGCTTAGGCTTCAGAAAGAACAAACAATACTGATGCTGGGAATGAGAATTGCAAATAAGTACAGAGCAAAACTGACAGCAGTGTGTAGACAAGTTTTCCCAGAATCTTAGCAAAACAGTGATCAAATCATACTATCTTGTATCCATTCATGGTGAATTCAACACTGCATTTTTATGGCTTGCTTTTTCCCATTTGTAGAAAAATCTAGATTTGTTGGATCTGTAATTTATATGGACTTCATTCGATTTTTAAATTACATTAGATTGTGAAAATTAGATAAAGATTTGTTCCTGAGTGGATAGGCTATTTATGGACAGAATACTCACACTAAACACACAAATGGCCAATGAATATCAAAAGTAAAAGGGAGAAATGTGTACAATTCATAGGAAAACGAGCAGAGCTCAGGCAAGCTACCAGACAGAAACTAGGTTGAATCAAAACTTGGTATTTAGTGTGGAGCTAGAAATATGCTCACTTTATTATACATTCTAGCTTTTCATTGTATCCCCCATGAGGCTGACCAAGAGGAAAAAGGCCTGTTTTGACATACACCACTCAAGTGTGAAAATAATCTACTGCTTTGATAATTGATTCAAAAGCTACCTCCATGTTTTAATTGGTGAAACTGCTCTAAAATGAGAGTTTTTTGAAATGTATAATACATTCAGAAGTAACTTTTAATTTCTTTCACTTTAATGTGTCTTACTAGGAAATCTATTTTAGTTCTCAGTGGTAATTAATGAGTTGAACCAATGCAAAATATTGAATGTCACTTTCACCTAGCACAGAAAGACAGGCCTTTTTAGTATTGGAAAATATGCTAGACACAGAGACAATAGGAATTCCTAACACAATCAATAGAGAGAAGCAAAATCATTATATATTGTAGGCATCTGAAATTATTCTAGCATTGATTCAGTTAATTGTTATTTCATTGCATTTTACATCTCCATTAGGTTTTTTTAACAATTTATTTGTATACAAAATATTTTTTCTCCTTGGCCTTCTAATAATTTAGATATATTTTTAAAATAGAACAAATGATTTAAATATTTGTTCACTTGATCATTTGTTTTTTAATTAGTATTATAAAATTATTAAAAAATTATAGCTCAGCCAAAAGACATATTTTCTTTTTTTCAAAATCTGTATTTTTAATTGTCAAGGTGATATACGAAGTGGTTGCAGTTACATAAGTATGGTAATAAACACATTTCTTGTCAAACTTATTACCCCTTCCCTCATTTTTCATTGAAGGTTAAGGTCAATGGAGAGACTTGAAGTGAGGTGTGTGAGATCAAATTCTGCTTTAAGTAAACTGATGGAATTTTGTATGATACAACTTTAAAAAATTAAACTAATTTTCCAATCTAATAAGAACATAAAACAATTGTTCAAATTTTATGGTGTACCAGATGCTACTTAAACACAGGTCAGATGATATTTCAGTCAATTTAAACATATATTTCTCTCCCCATATTAATTATTCCTTCAAGATTCAGGATTCTTCCAGATTTAAATTATATACATGTATATATATATATATATATATATATATATATATATATATAACATTTTAGTTCATTTTGATACATAAAACTATGAAAGTTAATATTAATTAAAGCTAATAGCAATCTACAACTAACATTAAATACACATGAAAATGTATAACGTTCAGATCAATTTCAAGACATATAAGTCCTCAAGCCTTTGCTATCTCTTTTTTTTTTTTTGGTGCGAAATTGTAAAATGAATTTCTTAAGATTTCTGAAAGCATATAACATATTTTTGATGATCTATGGAACCCTATTTTGAAGTAGCACACCGGAACTTCCGGCTCCAATCTAATTGCCCTTTCCTCCTCTTCTCTCCCTCTGATTAGTGCCACACTTCCATCTTCTTTGAGATAGATCTTTTTGGAGTCAGTGTAGGAGTGTCTTTCATGCTGGCTTACTTCCCTTGCTCTCCTCTGCCATTCATGTTCTTCTAAATTACAGACTTTCATTGTCCTTCAGGAGTGGGCAGTGTTTACTCTAAATCCACCCGTTTCTTTATCTGTTCATCTGGCCACACACACTTAGGTTGTTTCCATTTCTTCCCTATTGTGAGTGGAACTGAAGAAGACACAAAGAATGAAGGTCTCTTTGATGAACTGATTTAATTTTCTTTGACTATTCACTCAAGAGAGAGAGATCTGAATCATACCATAGTCCTATTTTTTAAAGTTATGAGAACCACCACAGTTATTTTATTTCCCACAATGGCTCCAGCAATGTACTTTCTCATCCGCTCTGGTTGTCTTAAGAATATTTGAAAATCAATATTGTTAGTGAGGAAGAGTGATGTGTCATTCTGGTTATGTGTGTTACTTCTAAAATTAGTGATGACAAACTATTTTTTTCATGTACCTTGCAACCATTTGGATGATTTATTTTGAGAAACGTGCTTTTTAGGTCTATCACTTATTTTTTAATATATTTGTTTTAAGGTATGGTGTGTAAACACTCTGAAAAGGCAAGATTTATTTCCATGTATTTTCATCTGTAACTTACCTACCAAGTAAGTGAACCTTAATGTGAAAGTATAAGGATTATCTGGGTAGATAAAATATTTAACATTTGAAGAGTATACATTGTAAATTACTGACAATTTGGTAGTCTCCCAGAAATTTAAGTCTTGTCTTTTATCTTTATAAAGAGCACAACTTCTTATTCCTCTCAAATCATGGGTAACTATGACTGTGTTGATCTATCCAATTCTGGTGTTTGATTTAGATTGACAACTGTGGGTATAGGTTAACATAAACAATAGCACATACCTCATTTTTATGTTGCTTTTCCACTCAACCAAAAACCAAATAAAGGAAAACCACTAGTGGGAAAGAAATAAACTTCCTGCATTTATACATTTTAAATATAACAATATTGGTTCCTGGGATTCCCCACAAAAAGGACTCTTGCAAACCAGAATCAACTCCAAATGGATCAAAGACCTCGAAGTCAAACAGACACTCTGAAAACATTACAGGATGGAATAGGAGAAACCCTAGGTCTCCTTGGCTCAGGCCAAAATTTTCTGAATAGAGACCCAGAAACACCACAAATCAAAGAAAGGTTGGACAAATGGGATTGCATGTAGTTGCAGAGCTTCTGCATGGCAAAGGACATAGCTAGCAAGATCAATAGAAAGCCCACGGATTGGGAGAAGATCTTCACTAGCCATGGTCTCAAATAAAAAATATATTTGGAACTCAAAAAACTAAATCCCCCAACAACAAATCCTCAAAGAAACAACTGCCCAAAAAATAAGTGGGCTAAAGACTTAAAGAGAAACTTCTCTGAAGAAGAAAGAAGGATGGCCAATAGACACTTGAAGAAATGCTCAACATTACTAGCCATAAAAGAAATGCAAATCAAAACAACATTGAGATACCACCTCACTCCAGTTAGAATGGCAAAAATCAAGAACTCTAACAACAACAGATGCTGGAGGGGATGTAGAACCTTACTTCATTGTTGGTGGGAATGTAAACTTGTTCAACCACTTTAGAAAGCAGTATGGAGATTCCTCAAAAGACTTCACATAGAACTCCCCTATGACCCAGCAATCCCACTTTTGGGCATTTACCCAAATGTTTACAAACAAGACCACACTAAAGCTACCAGCACAACTATGTTTATTGCAGCATTATTTACCATAGCTGAGATCAAGAAAATGTGACACACACACACACAATTGAATTCTATGCCTCTATCAGAAAGAAGGGCATCGCCCCATTTGTTAGGAAATGGAAAGACTTGGAAAAAATTATATTAAGTGAAGTAAGCCAGGCCCAAAGAAACATAGGTCTCATGGTTTCCCTAATTTGCAATAAGTAGTATATGTCTGAGTCAAGCAGAAAAAGTCAGATAAGTTGATGTTAGGGAAATGAACCCTAAGATATGTATTCAAATGCTTTTTTCTTTCATGCGATTGTTTCTAACACATTTATAGGATGATTTCTTTGTTGCTTTGTATGTCCCTTCCCCACAGTATAACCCCTCCTTTCACTATATTTGATGTCAGTATAACTTGTAGAGGAGATGGGGAAAAACAAATCTTTTAAGGATACAGGTGGACCTGTTGCAACAATGAGAAGTACAAGTTGTCGTGTCGAAAAGGAGCTTTACAACATTGGTGTGGGAGGTGGGGGGAGGTGGGGAGGATTGGGCAGGGGGTTGGGGGGGAGGCCGGGAAGGGATGTGAAGGGTAAACAAAGGAGGAGGCTGCAATGCTTGATAAGAAATGTACGCATTATCCTGCCCATGTAATTGTAACCCCTCTGTACAGTGTGTTCACAAAAAAAAATAAATAAAAAATAATAAAAAGCACTCTTGCATATACAGGGAATCACGTGAGAAATGCCACAACCGGACTTATAAACATATAGGATTAAAACAAATGCTAAGAAATTTATTTTTTATGAGTTGAATACTGAAATTTAGAGTGGAACTGAAAAGTTAAGTACATTTTCACATATTTATTTCTAATGTATTAGAATCAAATAATATTTCAAATTTCCCTTGTTACTGTGGATGTACTAAGTGAATTGAAATTATTTAATGGAAGTGCTAAATGCCATTAAGAAAGCTTTTTGATATTTTAAACCTAATTATGAAAATATTAAACATTTTCATTTTAATAAATACTGTATCATGCAACGTTTTATCACTTGTGAGGCAAACTATTTTTTTGGGGGGGGGTCCAATCGTGGGGCCTGAACACTGGGCCTGGGCGCTGTCCCTCAGCTCTTCAGCTCAAGGCTAGTGCTCTACCACTTGAACCACAGCACCACTTCTGGTTTTTTTCTTTTTGCTTATGTGGTGCTGAGGAATAGAACCTAGGGCTTCAGGCATGCAAGCGCTCTACTACTGAGCCTTCCCAGCCCCGAGGCAAACTTTTTTAATTGCTTTCTTATTTTACGTGTTGACTTTAGAAATTTTCATGATATTTAATGTATGGTGCCTCATACTTAACCTTAACTTAATATTTTAAAATGTATATGGTACTAATTATATTTGAAGTGAAAAAATTCAGAATATAGATCAAAGGACTTTTGATCAGAATATTGATCAAAAGACTAATCAAAGAAATTGTAATAGCCTATTTTGCATTGTTTGAAATGTTGGAAACAATTTACTGTTGGGATTTGGATTTAGAACTTTGTACTCACTAGACTTGTACTCTAATATGTAAGCCAGGCCCCAGTCATGTTTTATTTTTTAGATAAGAACTCAAGTTCTTGTTATTGTTGTTTTTCTTCCCAGAGTCAAACTGTGATCTTCCTACATAAATATCACACATAGTTAGAGTGCAGATGTGGTCTGCTATACGCAGTTCGTTGGTTGAGATGATTTCTGGCCAATAATTTTGCCGAGATTGGCTTCAAACTGTGATCGTCTCATATCTACTTGCCACATACTTGGGATAACAGGAATGACTATACCTGGCTTCCTAAACTTCCATCTAAAACCTATTATTTCCTTAGTTTATTACAACTTGCTTTAAAATTTGGTAAATTTTATGAAATTTTAGTTTCCAAGTATTTATTTATTTTTAATTTTTTTATTGTAAAGATGCTGTACAGAGGAGTTACAGTTACATGAGTAAAACAATGAGTACATTTCTTGTTGAGCATTGTTACCCTTTCCCTTGTTGTTTTCCCACTAAATAAAAAAAATACCTTGAAACAAAATTTTCCACAATTCAGAACGATTAATCATTACAACTTTTTTTGTGGGGGGGTCATGGGGCCTGAACTCTGAGCCTGTGCCCTGTCCCTCAGCTCTTCAGCTCAAGGCTAGAGCTCTACCACTTGAGCCACAGCGCCACTTCCGGCTTTTTTTTCTTTTTGTTTATGCAGTGCTGAGGAATCGAACCCAGGGCCTCATGCATACAAAGCAAGCACTCTACTACTGAGCCACCTTCCCAACCCCAATCATTACAACTTTTAAGGTTAGGGAAAGTACAATTGGGTTTTATTTATAATATTGTTACTGTGGTGACTAAAAAGACATTGGGTGCATTCATCCAAGTACAAAACTAGTTTAAATGGGAAGAAAAAGAGTTCATTTCAGACATGCTGGGATTGAAATATTCATTGTACATTAGGATGCAATCATTAAGCAGTCTGAGTATCACAGAGAAAGTCACAACGATTGTCATAAAACCTTGGGAGCTATGAGTGTCTAGGTGACATCTCAAAATGAATAGAAACACAACTATGGAAATTTTGGAGAATTGAGATAAACAAGATGCATAGGAAGGCAAAAGTTTTCTAAAGAATACACCAAGAATTTTAATGAGTCCTAACACTACATAGGAGGAAATGAAAGCAGAAAATTTGAGGGCTTGGGTGGAGATGGATGGGGTCTGAGGAGATGAGCAAATGAAGGTGTTGGGAGATGCTGAAATCTAGGGGGGATGAGGGGGGAAGAGGGGGACATAGTTACAGAAGAGTGTGTCTTGCCACCAGCATCATCTTTGCCCTCTGTCTTTGCTTCCTTCTTGTCCTGAGGTGAGCACACTTTCTCCATCACACCATTGCCCTACTGCCATGCTCCTCTGTAGACCCAGGAAAACTAGCCAGCTGAGAGGACATCAAAGTAGGAAATGGTGCGTCACAGTAAACCTCTCCTTTCTTGGTTGATATTTCATGAGTATTTTCTGATATGGAAAGCCAACAGAGGCTCTGTCTTTATGAATATAAGTTTAGGTTCCTGAACTTCAGTTTGGGACTTTGTAAGGGACTGCACTATTTGAGTTCTCCCTTGAATGGATCTCCTTTCAGTTAATATGTTTGTATACACTTGCATACAACCCAACATATTTATTGTAAGCTTATAAGCTAAATCTAATTTTTACATATAAGAGAAAACATGCATTATTTGTCTCTCTGGGCCTAACATACTCCACCTAACATAAGGTTTTCCAGGTCATTAGTACATTATCATTCTTTTGTATGGATGAGTAAAAAGTCTGTGTGCATATGTACCGCACTTTCTGAATTCATTTGTCCACTGAAGGGGGGTCTGGACTGATTCCATACATTGGATATGGTGAAAGGTGCTACAATAAACATGGTTGTGCTGGTGGCTTTGCTACAACCTTTTGGGTAAATGTCTAAGAGTGGACATTTCTAGAGTGGTTGAGCAAGTTTACATTCCCACCAACAATAAAATAAAGTTCCTTTTTGGCCTCATCCTCACCAGCTTCTGTTATTGTTTGTCTTCTTGATAATGGCTATTCTAACTGAGGTGAGGTGGAATCTCAATGTTGTTTGATTTGCATTCCCTTTATGACTAGAGATGTCGATGATTTCCTCATGTGTCTGTTGCCCATTTTTAGTGCTTCTGAGAAAACTTGATTTAGTTCATTGGCCCATTAAAGGGAAGGGATAATAGGGGAAAAATAAACAAAGGGGTAACAATCCTGGATAGGAAATCTACTCATTACTTTACTCATGTAACTGTAACCCCACTGTACAATATCTTTACAATAAAAATATTTAAAAATAGTTTTTTGATAATCAGAGCGGGCTAGGATCAAGGGGAAAGATGTAGAGAGATGAAAAGAAGAGGGGAAGAATGCAGTGAGGAAGAATACGAAGTAAAAAATTAAGAAGGGTGAGGGAACAGGTGGGTAAGAAAGGCCTGGTGAAAATGTTGAATGAGTTGAAATTGTAACTATACATTGTATTCATAAATTGCTTTGTTAAATGGTAACTTTTTGTAAAACTACTTAAAGACAATAATAAAAATGTTAAATGTAAAGGAATATTTATTATTAGGTACAGTCTACATAATGGTTAACATCATCATCTTTATTTTAGCTGGAGGGCTCTAAGACTTGAAGACAAGAGAAAATTTTATCATGCAATAAACCAGTTTGATTAAATAGCCAAAGTAAATAGAAAAACTAAAGTGGGTGTATGTGTGCTATTTCACTGGGAATAAAAGCAGGATTTTAAGCACACTAAACACACTGTCCCACTGAGCTCCACTGCAATCAAAATCTATTTTAATAAATAAAAAATTCTGTAAGAATTTATGTGATGTTGGAAAAGGCAAATTTCAATCACAATCTGTTTAGAATGATATAGAGGCAAAGAAGTTGGATATTCCCACTTTCTGAGATCATTCTGAGGTGATCTGTGATAATCTCCCAGAAAAGAGATTTGGCATGGCACACTGGATATGATGGCAATACTCCACATTTATATGAGTGCAACTTTGGTCATATGGCTGGAAGACAATATGTCAGAAAGGTAATGACAATCATGAGAAGAAAGATCAATGAGAAGTATAGAGATAAATTTAAATGAATGATGTACAAATTAGATCCAAGTGTGGCTTAGTGAAATATGGAAGAGAAAATTTCTGGGATGGACTTGAATTTTAGGGATTAAAATTGCAGATTTAGAGATTGTAGAAAACTGATATCTTGAATTCAGTTAGTAGATGAGATTCATGAAGTTATACATACTTGTATTTGTAAAATGAAGAATGTGTGACCTAAAGAAGTGGTTAAGAAGTCAGTTTATGCCACACCATCTGTTCATCAGAGTGCTATCTCACTTGTTATCTGTGTTTTCAGAAATGTTGATAAGATACTATAAATTTTTACCAAATGTCCTAGTGATCATATAGTATATCATAATACTTGAACAAATATTATTGGCTGTGTAAAGTATATTAATGAATCAGTGCTAGAAGCATGTAAAACTAATGCATGAAAAGTATTTAGAACAAAACAAGGGAAAACTTTTCAAGATTATAAAATAAAGGTATTTTCTATAAAGAAAAAGCATAACATGTGTATAAAGTATGTAGTAAATGGTTGATAAATTCTACTACATAAACATACAGTTTTCTATTCTCATGTCTTAGGTATGTCATATGTTTTGTGGCCTTTTATCTTGTATAAGTAAAGCTTACCTTTTTAATAAAAAAAGTATAGGAATTAGTAGAACCACTTTTCTAAATAAAGATCTTGTATAAATAATTATTTGGTGCTAGTAAACTACTCTAACACTGTTCAGAATTTCAGTTATTAAAGCATGTCTTAAAGACTATTCCAAGATTGTTTTGAAATCTTCATCACTGATGCTACCCTATGTAACAGCATGCCAGGTAAAGAATTGAACTTCTCTAGGTTTAAGTGTATGTAAAACCCACCTTGGCAACTTGTTCAAAACATCACTTCTAGTGAGAAAGATCCAATGTCTAGATCATACTTGAAGAATTTTTCATTTTAACTGTTGAACATATATTTAACAAAATGATTTTAGCTTGGAATGGTATTAAAATTCATATGGGCCATGGTGTGCTACCATATAACAAAATCAATGGAAACAGAAGAAAGCCTTGAGTTCAATCCCCAGAACTATATAAAAAATTGAGAAATAATTGTAATCACCTGAGATACAGAAGATGGCGGCGCTCTCACATGTAGACCCACTACGTGTCTCTGACCAAAAGAAGATCTAGGGGCACAGCCACACTTTACCTCAAGAGATCTACTGCAATCAAACTTTAAATACCTAAAGACTTTTTCTACTACCAGGGGACTATCCTAGCAGGCAAATAAGGAAAGAGAAAAGAGAAACAGTGAACGGGACCCGTGCAGAGCAGCTGTACCATGTGGCTCTATGCTATGTTGTGCCTGGACTCTGCAGACTTTAAGCAAAGGAGCACCCAAAAACTGAAGAAAGCGCACACTAGACCCACGGAAAGTTAGGAGGGAATCTGGTGAAGACCTCCTCCGAGCTAGCGAACACCCTCTGCCCCAATGACCCCTCCCTCCCAGGGAGGCTAGGGGAAGGAGCCAACTCAGCAGTACCAACATTACAGTCGCCAGAAATTGGCACCACCAGGTAAGACTTCAAAGTCAGCCCATGACTGCAGCACTGGCAATCCTTGTGGGCCCCCGCCAACCCTGCACAAAGCTCCCAGGAAACCACAGCTGCAGCCAATCCATCACTAAGCTCTAGGGGCCAACCACCCTGCCAACTAGGCACTCTGCTGGGACCTGCTCTCTTCTTACTGCCACCCCAGGCTCTTACAACTGTGGCACCACCAAGCTGCTACAGAATTTCAGCAGATGCACCTAGCAGCCCCAAGCAGCCACCCCCAAGGCTGCCTGCGCTGGCAGGCCACCTCCCACCTCCTCTGCTGCAGAAAAGCACAGATCCCACAGCCCACAACTGCCAGCTGCACGAAACTCCACTTGGCTCCCCCAGCTCCAGGACTCCCCACGTTGTCACAGAAGAAACCCTTCAGCATCAGCAGAGCCACCCCCTGCCACACCTGCACCTGCCAACACCCACACCCTCTGACTGAGAACCTGCCAACTTAATCCTACCCGCCAGAGCACAAGTCTGTGGTCCAGTACACCACCAGCTACAGACTGTGTGAGTAGCCCAACTGGGTCCACTCCCTGGGTGGCAGTTCCCTGAGGAATCCCACAGCCCCCTGACCAAAGGGAGGTATGATACCAGAACAGAACACAGACATAAGCTCTGTTCCTAAGACTCCTGTGGCTACCAGGGAAAGCCTGGGAACACAGCTCCACCAATGATAGCAGTCTACAAATCCGAAACACCGAAAACTGCCTTCCACTAGGCCTGAGAGTGGGACTATAGATAGCAGGCAGCCTCCCCCATCAAAAGGCCATCTGCTCCCAACCAAGCCGCAAGGAAAGTGGGCTACAGCAAGGCATACAAGGTTCTATCAGGAATCTGTTCTGAGGACTACCGGGAGATTAAAGCTCCCCCAAAGAACCCGAAAAACCCATTCTTTAGTTTTTTTGTTCCTGGTTTTGTTTTGTTAGTTCTTATCTCTGATGGATTAGTGTTTGTTTTTATTTCTATGTGTTACTTATGTGTATTGTGATTTAAGATTTGCTATTCCACTTAAAGCTTCTATTTTTTATTATTTTTTTCTCCCACTTTCCAATTTCCTAATTTGTAAGGTATTTTTCCTTTATTTTTTCTTTTCTTTTTTCTTTTCCTCTCACTCTCCCTTTCTCCTTTCTCTCGACATTATACTACTACTCCATCAGATCTACCTTCCCTAGTTCTATACACAAAGCAAGGCCTCCTTCTGTGTGTAAATAATAATTACAGGAGTTAACTTAGATTAAGTCTCTCTCCAATAATATCTGAAAAATCTTTCTTGAATCTCAGCAAGTTTCCCCAATACACTTATATATAAAATTCCTTTTTCTTACCTTCATCTCGATCTCTAAGCTACTCCCTACATAACTTTTCTTCAATTTCTTTTCCACCTCTTACACTCAGTAACAAGGTCTTTATTCTCCTACTACTATATATACCCCTTGCCTAAGCTGTTCTTACCCCTCTACTATCATTATACCCAATTCTTCTGAACTTGAACTCATATCTCTCCAATCCTAACCCTTGACTTCTCCATCTGCACCAGCTCACTGATCCTAATGGTTTATATCTGACCCAACTTACAAATAGTTCTATATTTGACCATAAAATTGGTTCCATTTGACTATTTTGAGTACAATGGACTCATCTTGTTAACTCTAAGGAGCAGACTATTTATCAGCCAAACCCAGGTTGTCTCAAAATTACAATTATGCATAATCTTGACCACAAAGCCGCAGTATCCCTCTCCAACCAAAGAAAAAGAGAACTAAATAGGAAAACACCTACACATAACTTTGAAACTCTAAGATAAATACATCTACATGACTCTGGGTTGGCTGGTCCAAAAAAAAAGACTATCCTATTTTTGTACCAGTTTAGGTACAACAATGGGTACCAAATGGGTAGAACTAATTGCAGAAACCCAAGGAACATGGCCAATCCACAAACACCAACACCGTCTCCACATAAATAAGCTACAGAGCAGTCCTAGAATAACCTAGAGGATAATACTCAACATAGATTAAAAGCATGGCTGGTAAACCTGCTGAATGAAAAATTGGAGGGGGGTTCCAGGAAGATGGCGGAGAAGAAGCTGGAATCTGAACAAGCTCTCACATAGAAAGCAGATTTAGAGTTCCAGTGAACAGTCCTAAGCCAGAGAATCACACCAAGTTTGCTATCACAGGACAGAGAGTTAAGCAAGAGAGGGGAAGCCAAGGCAAGGAGACACATCTGAGCGCTTGCCAACAGCCACGTCGGCGGCGGCAGGATCGCGGCGGTGACCGCAGCCGCGGCCATAACTGAGCCAATAGCCACAGAGAGTCCGGGACGAAGGGGCTAGGTGCAGCGGGTGAGCGGATTCTACTCAACACCAGCAAGAACCAACAAGGAGCGGACATCTTCATCCTGCAGTTTGCAGACCAGAGACGACCCAGGATCCAAGACTCGGCGTGAGTACAAGCCCGATGTCCTCACTCCTTCTCAGGGAGCAGAGGAGGGAAGGCCACCCCTCCCCCCAAGCACCAGTGATCTCCTTCTTGGATACCGACAAAGCTCGGAGGAGCTGCCAGCTCCAACTCAAGCCTTGGAATAAAACGAGTCATTTAGCAGGCCACAAGAACTTAAGGGCGAAGTGACCTGCCAGACTCAGCTCCAACCAGGGAAAAGTCAACCAGCTCAGGCGCCAGCCATTGGAGTGGCTTTCTTCACTGGGCAACCAGAGGCTGCCCCTCCCTCTAGCAGCCTCCACAAT
>NW_012267246.1:6286346-6301738 GCF_000151885.1 Dipodomys ordii | reverse complement strand
TAGGAATCCATGGAACATTCCTCAATACAATAAAGGCTGTATATGACAAACCTACAGCCAGCATTATACTCAATGGTGAAAAACTAAAGCCATTTCCTTTTAACTGAGGAACAAGACAAGGATGCCCACTCTCTCCATAATAGGTATATAAGAGGGCTGGAGAGGGAAGCCAAAAGATTAGGAAGTATATTCAGCAGAATCCTAGCAGAGAACTTCCCAAATATACAAAAGGACAGGTCCATCCAGATACAAGAAGCTTTTAGAACCCCAAATAGACCAGACCAGACCTGATCATCCCACCAGAAACTTATAATCCATACCGACTCAATAGCCACTAAATAAAGAATAATTAAAACTGTTAGGGAGAAGAGAACAATCAAATATAAAGGTAACCTGATCAGAATCACCTCAGACTTCTCAGCAGACACAATAAAAGCAAGAATGGCCTGGAAAAATATGCCAACCAAGAATAATCAACCCAGCCAAACTTTCATTCATAGCAGAAGGACAAATAATAACCTTCCACAGCAAGGAAAATCTGAAGCAATATATCTCTACCAAACCAGCTCTCCAAAAAATCCTCAAAGATGTTTTACATATAGAAACCCAACAAGAACAGAATATAGGCAATGAATCAGTCCACAAACAGAGAAATATGTAATCACAACAAGAAGAGCCAAGGCACAATTTCCCTCCAAAATATGGATAAAAATGTAAGGGCAGACAGACAACTCTCAGTCCTAACCCTTAACATTAATGGTCTTAACTCTAAAATTAAGAGACATAGATTGTCCAGTTGGATCAAGATGCAAGACCCTTCTATCTGCTGTCTTCAAGAGACACAACTTGCCCACAAAAATAAATATATTCTAAAAGTGAAGGGCTGGAATAAAATATATCAAACAAATGGCCCACATAAACAAGGCTGGAGTTACAATCCTATTATCAGATAAAATAGACTTCAAATTTAAATCAATGAGAATGGATAAAGAAGGTCACTACATACTAATTAAAGGATCTCTCCTTCAGGAGGATATTACAATTCGAAATATACACTCACCAAATAACAAGCACCAAAATTTATCCAAGAAATGCTACTGTCCTTCAAACTTCACATAGATCAAAAGACTTTAATTGTGGGAGACTTTAATACACCACTATCCCCACTAGATAGATCAACCTGGCAAAAACTCAGCAGAGAAACTTTGGATCTGCATAGATCAACTAGACTTAATGGATATCTACCAAATATTTTACCCAGCAGCATCAGATTACACCTTCTCAGCAGCACATGGAAGGTTTTCCAAAATAGATCACATTCTAGGCCACTAAGCAAATCTGTCCAAATTCAGAAACAATGAAATTATACCCTGCATTCTCTCAGACCACAAGGGAATAAAATTAGAATTCAACACCAAAGACACCAAAGAAAATCCTGTAACACATGGAGGATGAACAACACACTGTTGAACCACCAATGGGCCATGGAAGAGATTAGAAAGGAAATTCATGATATTCAACATAAATTATCACAGAAATTACCAGCTCCTCCAGTACACAGCAAAGGCAGTACTCAGAGGCAAGTTTATAGCTCTGAGTTCCTACATCAACAAATTGGAAAGATCTGAAACTAACAATTTAATGAGGCATCTAAAACTCCTTGAAAAAGAACAAGCTAAACCCCAATCCAGTGAATGGAAAAAATAATTAAAATTAAATCCGAATTAAATGAATTAGAGTCCAAAAACCTATAGAAATAATTAACAAAACAAAGAGTTGGTTCTTGGAAAAAATTAATAAAATTAATTGAGTTTTAGCAAATATTATGAGGAAAAAAGAGAACACACACAAATAAACTCAGAGATGAGAATGGAAATATCACTACAGAAAGAGCCAAGATTCAGAACATTATAAGGGAATACTTCTCAAACCTTTATGCTAATAAGTTTGAGAATCTGAAAGATATGGACAAATTTCTAGCAAATATTGACATGCCCAAACTAAATCAAGATGATTTAAAACAACTTCACAGACCCATATCAAGCATTGAAATAGAAGCAACAATAAAAGACCTACCAACCAAGAAAAGTCCAGGACCAGATGAATTTACAACTGAATTCTCCAAGGCCTTCAAAGCAGAACTCACACCAATACTCCTCCAGCTCTTTAATGAAATTGAAAGCAAAAATTCACTACCACACTCTTTTTATGAAGCTAGCATCACCCTCATCCCAAAACCATGCAGGGATTCATCAAAGAAAGAAAACTATAGACCCATTTCTTTGATGAATATTAATGCAAAATGTCTCAACAACATCTTGGCAATGGAATAGGACTGAAGACCCAGAAATGAATCCACAGACTAAGGGAGCTAAAAAAAATAGAATGAAAGAAAGACAGCCTTTTCAGTAATTGGTGCTGGCAAAATTGGTTAAACACTTGTAGAAAACTAAAGCTAGATCTGTATATATCACCCTGCACCAGAATCAACTCCAAATGGATCAAAGGCTTTGAAATAAAAGCAGACACCATGAAAACATTACAGGAAGGAATAGGAGAAAATCTAGGACTTCTTGGCAAAGGTGGAAATTTTCTTAATAGAGATCCTGAAACACAACAAATCAAAGAAAGGTTGCATAAGTGGGACTGCATGAAACTGCAGAGCTTCTGCAAGGCAAAGGACAGAGCAAGCAACATTAACAGAAAGCACACAGACTGGGAGAAGATCTTCACTAGCCATACAATGGACAAGGGTCTCCTATCTAAAATATAAGTTGAACTCAAAAAACTATATCCCCCAAAAACAATTCCTCAAAGAAACAACTGCCCAATTAACAAATGGGCTAAAGATTTAAAGAGAAACTTCTCTGAAAAGGAAAGAAGGATGGCCAATAGACACATGAAGAAATGTCCAACTCCCTAGCCATAAAAGAATTGCAAATCAAAACAACATTGAGATACCACCTGAGCCCAGTTTGAATGGCTATAATCAAGAACTCTAATAACAACAGATTCTGGAGGGGATGTGGACAGAAGGGAACTTTACTGCATTGTTGGTAGGAGTGTAAACTTGTTCAACCACTTTTGAGGTTCCTCAAAAGACTCCACATAGAGCTCCCCTATGACCCAGCAATCCCACTTTTGGGCATTTACCCAATTGTTCACAAACAAGACCACATGAAAGCTACCAGCACAACTATGTTTATTGCAGCATTATTTACCATAGCTAAGATATGGAACCATCCAAGATGTCCCTCAGTAGATGAATGGATCAAGAAAATGTGATATATATACACAATGGAATTCTATGCCTCCATCAGAAAGAATGACATTGCCCCATTTGTTAGGAAATGGAAAGACTTGGAAAAAATTATATTAAGTGAAGTAAGCCAGGCCCAAAGAAACATAGGTCTCATGGTTTCCCTAATTTGCAATAAGTAGTATATGTCTGAGTCAAGCAGAAAAAGTCAGATAAATTGATTTTAGGGAAATGAACCCTAAGATATGTATTCAAATGCTTTTTTTCTTTCATGCGATTGTTTCTAACACATTTATAAGATGATTTCTTTGTTGCTTTGTATGTCCCTCCCCCACAGTATAACCCCTGATTTCACTGTATTTGATGTTGGTTATAATTTGTGGAGGGGAAGGGAGAGTGTAAACTGTTCAGCCACTCTGGAAAGTAGCATGGAGGTTCCTCAGAAGACTCCCCTATGACCAAGCAATCCACTTTTGGGCATTTACCCAAAGGATCTCAAACAAAGCCATACCAAAGCTGCCAGCACAACTATGTTTATCGCAGCATTATTTACCATAGCTAAGATATGGAACCAAGCCAGATGCCCCTCAGTAGATGAATGGATCAAGAAAATGTGACACACACACACACACACACACACACACAATGGTATTCTATGCCTCCGTCAGAAAAAATGGCATTATCTCTTTTGTTAGGAAATGGAAAGACTTGGAAAAAAATCATATTAAGTGAAGTAAGCCAGGCCCAAAGAAACAGGTCCCATAGTTTCCCTTGTTCTCAGTGGCCGGTACATGTCTAGGACAAGCAGTACTCAAAAGCTATGTACATACGACCATATGAGATAATGTTAAGCAAAATGTACCCCCAAGACAAGGACACAAGAGGTTTTCTCTCTCTCTCTCTCTCTCTCTCTCTCTCATGCTAGTATTTTTAATGTACTTACAATACACTTTCTGATCCTTTTGTTTCAATTGTATGTTCTTCCCCATAGTATAATCCCTGTTTTCACTGTATTTGATGCTGGTGCTCTGCACCTTGTATATATACTTTTGTAATTTGGGGAAGGGAAGGGATATTGCAGAATACTTAAGTGAGTATGCAGGCTAACCCATTGTGACGACGAGATGTATAGGACGCTATATTAAAAACAACCTTTACAATGCTGGGGGGACAGGAGGAGTTGGGGAGGTGGTGAGGGAGGTAATGGTAGGAGGGAAATAAAGGAGGAGGTAACAATGCTAGCTATGAAATGTACTCATTACCCAACTCATGCAACTGCAAACTCTCTTACATTTTTACAATAAAAAATTAATAATAAAAAAATAATTGTAATAAATTTGTTTTGATTAATGATGGATGTCAGGAAGAGTTATCACTTTATGCGGATATTTAGACATCACCAGTAAACATTTCAAATACATTAAGAATCAATATATACTTACAATGATAAATGTACATAATCTCCTATATATGACATATATAATAGTAAAGTTCCTATTTAGAGATATAGCCAGTACCTACATCAATATATAATTGTATTCAATGTTTGATAGGTGCATTCAATATTTCATATGCATTGAAATGGGATTATGTGATCAGCTCACAAATAATCCTTAATTTTGTTCAATTTGTTATTTATTAAGAAAATAACTATTTTATAGGTTTTTATATAGGTGAGATAAATGTTAAAAGATGAAAAGACAATCCAGATTAAGTCTGTAGCATGGTCACAGGTTGTCACTGATCCCCTTAATAATGGGAAGAAAAATACAATAGTTGATATTTTATAGCTACTCCCATTGAAAGCTTTCTTATAATGTGGTAATTCTGAAAGTGTCAAAATGATGTTAGCTGCTGAACAACAAAATAATGCAAATTTTTTCTAAACTGTATTTTACATAAGGTAATGAGTACATTTCCTATTGAGCATTGTTACCTCTTCCTTTGTTTTCTGCTACAATCCCTTACCTCCCCAACTCCTCCCCCTCCAAGTTGTAAAGTTCCTTTTCAACTTAGTGTCTTGTATATCTTATTGTTACAATGAGTCAACCTGTATCCTTATTTCAGCATTTTGTTATTTCCCTTCCCCTCCCCAGATTAGAATAGTGTATATACAAGATGCAGGGCACAGGAATCAAATACAGACCTTGAATGAAAATGTCAAGCAAGAGTTCAAGGCTATGTTCAAACTCTAGTGCAGGAGAAAGACAGAGAGATAGAGACTCAGAGACAGAAACAGAGACACAGAAACAGAGACAGAGACAAAGAGAGAGACAGACAGAGACAGAGAGACAGAGATAGAAAGAGACAGAGACAAAGGAGGAAGGGAGAAAGAGGAGGAAGGAAAGAAAGAAGGAAGGAAGGAAGGAAGGAAGGAAGGAAGGAAGGAAGGAAGGAAGGAAGGAAGGAAGGAAGAGGGAAACTAAATTAAATTTGTTATGCCTTCAGTTTACAGAATTGAACTAGAAGTTTCCATATTACTATTATTGTGAAATATGGCCCAATGTTTTCTGTTTTCTGTTATAGTCTGTAAGAGGACCTTCCTGCTGTGCTGAGGATGGACCTGAGTAGCCTGCAGAACCCAAGACACATGATGTCTTGGAAGACCCTGGAAGACCAGATATGCACACTGCATTCCCGCCATCTCCCTGGCCCAGAAGACTTTATATAGAACTGTTTATCAATGACTACTTAACATTCATCTTGGCATGCATACAGTCCCTAAACCACAGTGTAAGATGGCCAGCTCTGTATGTAGTGAATGCTCAAACTTAGCATCACTTAAACAAAACACCTGAGCTGTTTCTGCACACATTCATACTCCCCTCCCCTGTGCCTCTCCTTAGTAACAGATGTCACTATATCGACTTGATCCAGCCAGGGATGGGAGGTGATTAATATTCTTAATCAAAAGCCTATGATCTGTCAGTACTTTCTACTTATAATTACAAAATATGTCCAACAAACACCCATCTCAATCCATCCCACTTCTGTCCAAGCCACCCCTATTCGAGAAATAGTTTCCTGAGCTGGACTCTGCTTCCATTCCCATTTCTTTGTCATTCACTTTCCAGAAATAATCCAGAGCAGTTCTGTAAATATAAATAACATTTCATATATATATCTATGCTTTTTCACTGTACTACAATAAATGGAAACCCATACTCTGATTAATATACCTGTGTTCAATCCTTTGTTTGCTGACTGTAGCCTATTCCTGTTCTTTAGACATATCCAATATTTTTCAGTAAAAAAACTATCTTTCTTGTCCCCTGTTACCATCCACAAACAAGACTGCAAGGGACATGATCATCTTGGGTAGAATACAACTTTGGTCTTTCTTTTGAGCTGCCTTTCTTCTTCCTGAAGTAGGATTTTGTTGAAATTGGCTCCTACTTGTCTACCAGAACTTAGCTTAGTATTTTCACCTCAGAGTGACTTGCAATATTATGTAAAGAAAAAAGTACATTGAATATTGCAGTTATATTTTAATAAATGGAATATACAGTTATATATGGAATTAAAAATATATATGTGTAACCATATTTATATGTATATATAATTAGTTCCATATATATAATTATATATTCTACATAGTCAATATATGTATAAATTGATATATGATTTGCTTATTATATATGTCTTATTTACTTGCTTATTAGCTTCATAGGGAAAATAAATTATAGAGATTTTCAAATGTACCTTTTTATCTATTTCTCAATCAGTAAAAAAGAATAAAGTAAAAGTCTCCTAGGAATTGAGATTCTTATAATTATAAAATTCTATGTATGTTCTTACCAAATGATAATTTGTGCTATAGGTCTAATAAGTGGTAATAAGGTTACTGGATTTTAAAATATCAAATATTTACTTTTCATATGTAGATTACAGAATAAAGAAGATCCAGAAAAATGGGTATATCCCAACTACCGAGTTATTTATGTCAACTACATGGAAAGAAAATCTAGAAATGCAAGACAGTATTTTATCATGTAATATGTTGCCACAAAAAATATTTTTCATGACACATTATTTTATCATCCAATGCTCATTTACAGGACAACCAACTAAGTTTTGGAAGCCTTGGTTCCAAGTAGAAAATAGAATTCTTTAATTTGTGCAAAGGTGTAATGACCATGTGCTTCTGATCATAAAAATAATATTTATGGAAATGAACCCCATGAAAGGGAAATAAGTTGTTTTTTATTTGTTGCAGTTTTTATTTTAATTTGACTTATTTGTTCATGTATTCATCTTTGGTAGGGTAAAGGTAGACACAGAAATGGAAGGACAAAGGGTGGACAAATGCAGCAGTGATCCTCACTGGACACTATGTTGAAAATGAACTATACAACTTGTGGGCAGGGATGGGAGGAAAAAATTGGGAGAGAGCGAGGGATGGGGTGAAATTGTCCAAAAGGAAATGTATTCTTTTCCTGACTTAATTAACTGTAACCCTTCTGTAATCTTTTTTATAATATAAATATATTTTATAATATAAACATATAATAACTATATTAATATAGTATAGTGAAATTTTGTAATAAATATGTGTTAAAATACAAATATATAAATTTTTAAGGCCTCTTTAATTCAAATGGAGATGTACTGCTTTGTTAATTTTGTGTATGTTTCACAAAGGCAGGAAGAGTAGTTGGGTTATGGCTATCTGAAGGGACAAATCTTCCATAACCTGGTGAGGTCCTTGACCTTTGAGCTTGTCTCTTCTGTATTTCTAGTTTGTGATATGCCCCACATCATCCTTGATCTAATATTACCCTGTAAACACTGCCTTTCCTAGCCTGCGGCTAACATGACTCAACTACTCCTACCAGCTGTTGTATTTGTTTGACAAACCTGGAGCAAGCTAGCATAGAGAAGCAGAGAACCCTTCCTGTAAGAGGTGACCCTGAGCCTACCTTGAAGGGAGTTGAGAAGTAATCTGATTTGGAGAAGGTGGCAGATGACAGGAGTAATGACTTGTGCAAGGGTACAGAGGTGGAGCTTAATGAGTCATACAAAAAATGACACACAGATTTACTTGCCAAGGGGAATGAAGACCACACACACACACAAACACACACACACACACACACACACACACACACACGTTTCCTTTATGATCTTTAATGGAAACTATTGCACATTCTCTGTTTTATATATTCCTCAAATATGAGACAACCTTTTATTGTGAAGTGACTGCAGAAGATTTATGTACTCTCATTAAGAAGAATTGAATGATATAATTCTTAAAGTTAACACACACACACATACACACACACACACACACACAGAAAGAGAGAGAGAGAGAGAAAAAGACAGAGACAGAGAGACACAAATGGGCTTCTGCACTCCAGGCTGGAGATAGAATAGATGTATGTTTTTTGTGACAGATGTCACTTATAAATGCTATGTTCATTCTCACTGCTATTGGTGTCACTATTTTCCTAGCCTCTTACATAATCAGGGACATTTTTCCAGGATATGACTTTGACTATGATCTGCAATAGCCTAGGTAAGTAAAAAGAAAAAAAAATTGTAGGCTTTTATTTCAAAAAAGAGTGTTTCTTTGATATAAAAAATGCAGGGTCCATTTCGCATTGGAGCAAACATAAAATACCTTTTTAGTAATTCCTCCTCTGCTGATATGCAGTCATGTGTTAGGACAGATTTTAAATTATTAGCATTTGCTTCATTTGCTGTGATCCCATGAAGATTAATAAAATTCAAACTAATTGCTACCACATTAAGAAGATTTACTTTTTCATTCGCTAAATGTTAAAAAAAACAAGTACCATGTGTGAAATACATATAATTGAGGGGTTCAGTTTTAAGCACTTTAATAACAAGTAAGTTTAATGTTAATTATAAATCTACAGTATGAAATAAATAATCAAAAGTATTTTTGCCTATAAATATTTTAGTTATAAGATTATATACTTAGGGTTGGGAAGGTGGCTCAGTGGTAGAGTGCTTGCCTTGCATGCATGAGTCCCTGGGTTCGATTCCTCAGCACCACATAAGCAAAAAAAAAAGCCGGAAGTGGCGCTGTGGCTGAAGTGGTAGAGCGCTGGCCTTGAGCAGAAGAGCTGAGAGACAGTGCCCAGTCCCAGAGTTCAGGCCCCACAACCAGTCCTCCCCCAAAAAAGATTATATACTTAGATTAACAATCATAATCTGTAGGAAACTTTTCAAAAACCATAACTTCTAACATCTAATCTAGAAAACAGACACGTATTAAGTATACCGTTTTTGCATCAAAGAATTGTAATAATTTCAAAAACTCTTTGTTGAAGTCTACTTTTAATGAAAACTAATTGGTATAAATTTAAAATTGAGAAAGGTGTATTATAATTGGAATATATACTCAAAGTTAACGTTTTTCTATTTTTACTATCATTTTAGTTTTTCAGTTTGCATATAATGCCACTGTGCTAACATTTTAGGTGACTTGTGAGTTATAATTTTCTAAAGTCTGTGTTTAGCATGTTGTATCAATAATTTGTCAGTATATACTAAACTATGATAAATGGATTTACTAAACAGAAATAAGAAGTCAGGATTTTTTCCTCCAAAGAGTTGACTAATAGAGATTTGCCAATATTACACTGATCAAAGATAAAAAGGTTTTTATTATTATTTTATATGTGTATCAACTGCTACATGAAGTATACCTCAAGGAATGGATGACTGGAGATCATTAGAGCATGTATTACCTCACTTACATTTGGGTGAATTTTGGTAAGAAAGGTTAAGCTTCTTCAAAGTCATTTCCAAGATTATATTAACACTATTAACTTAGTCACTGTGTTACACTAATAAAAACTATCTTTAACACAGGTGTTTGTCAGGAATTGTGAATGGGATTAACTAACTAACTGAAGCTCAAAGTTTTTCATGAATGAAAGTCTTGATTGACAGGAAATAAAACATACAAGAGCGTCTTAAAAGAGAGGCTTTCATTCCTGTGGTTGACAAGTTTTTGCCTTGTTTTGCTCCAACATGGCCTCCCCATGGGTTTAGATGCTATTACAACATGGCAACCAAATAAACAGTTACTAAGAACCAACATTAACAGTCACAAAGCTTTACTTTAGCTAGATTCTGCCTAAGGGTCACAAAACCTTTCCCAAATGAAAAAAAAAGGTGGGGGAGAGAAAGAGATTTTCTTAAGGGAAGACTGGCTTCTTTACTTATAAACCCCATTTTCTTCCTAAGACAGTTTAATTCCACCTTGACTGCACAGGTTATATATTTTCCCTATTCCAAATGTATCTCAGACTTTAATATAATAACTTAAGGGAATTGTGAATTAATATTAACATGTATTTTAGATTAAAAATCCCATTGAAGAAATAATTTCATATACTTTATGTTTTATAGTACCTTGGGTAAATATTTTGTTCCTCTAAATATGAAGACCTCCGTGCATTAGCTTTAATAAAATATGTGTTGTCTTATTGAAACTTATTTTATTAAAATATGCTGAAAACACTGAAGTTTTTTACTACTTAACTCCTAGGCCATCACACAAAGCACAATTTGGTGGGGTTTTTTTTTGGTTCAGTTTAATGAAGTGACTCAAGAAATGTTTCTTAGATTTTTATGAAGTTTTGTCCACTTGAGGGTTAAAAATAATACTGAATTTTGTCATCATTACCAAAAGAATGTTCTGAAACTCATTTAGATCTATGAATTGTTGACTGATGGATAGACTGATTGATTTCAGCTTTGGGAATTGACCCCAGACCCTCGCACATTCTAAACATGAACTTTACAACTGAATGATTTTGGAAGTTTTGCAAAAATTTACTTTTTTAGAATATATTTTTATTGTGAAAATACTGTACAGAGGGGTTACAATTGCATGGGCAAGATAATGAGCACATTTCTTATCAAGCATTGTAGCCTCCTCCTTTGTTTCCCCTTCCCATCCCTTCACATCCTCCCCCTACCCCCCATCGCCCCCACCAAAGTTGTAAAGTTCGTTTTTCGACTTAACGATTTGTACATCTCATTGTTGCAATGGGTCCTCCTGTATCCCTGTTTTAACAATTTGTTTTTTCCCTTCCCCTCCACATATAACAACATCATATATAGTGAAGGCAGGGGTTATACCATGGGGGAGGGACATACAAGGCAACAAAGACATAATCTTATAAATATGTTAGAAACAATCGCATGAAAGATCTTTTTTTTTTTTTTTTGTCAGTCGTGGGGCTTGAGCTCTAGGCCTGGGAGCTGTCTCTGAACAATTCAACGCAAGGCTCATGCTCTACCACTTGAGCCATAGCACCACTTCCAAAGTGGTTGTATAAGTGTACATTCCCACCAGCAGTGTAATAGAGTTCCTCTTTCTCCACATCCTCTCCAGCATTTGTTGTTGACTGACTTGTGGATGTGGGACATTCTGACTTGGGTAAGGTGGTATCTCAGGGTTGTCTTTATTTGCATTTCCTTCACCACCAGGGTTGGTGAATATTTTTTCATGTGTTTCTTTGCCATTTTTATTTCTTCATCTTTTTTCCCTCTTTCTTTTCTTTGCCCATTTAGTAATTGGTTTGTTAAGTTTGGGAGGGATTAGTTACTTGAGTTCCCTCTATATACTGGATGTTAACCCTTTGTCTGATATATTGCTGGCAAATATTTTTTCCCAATTAGTTGGTTGTCTTTCTAGCTTGCTTGCGATAGATTTAGCTATGCAGAAGCCTTTTATTTTAAGATAGTCCCATTTGTCAAGTCTCTCTCCAATTTGTTGGAGACCCTGGGACTCTGTTCAGGAAGTTCCTTCTTGTGCCTATTAGTTCAAGTGTCTCTCCAACTCTATCCTGCAGTAGTTTCAGAAATTCAGGTTTAATGTTAAGGTCTTTAATCCATTTTGACTTGATGTTGGTGCATGGTGATAGGCTGGGTTCCACTTTTAGTTTTCTGCATGTGGCTGCCCAGTTTTCCCAGCACCAGTGGTTGAAGAGGCTCTGTTTCTTCCATTGTATGTCTTAGGCTCCTTTGTCAAAAATCAGCTGGCTGTAGGCCTGTGGATTTATTTCTGGATCTTCTATTCTATTCCATTGGTCTTCGGGTCTGTTTTTGTGCCAGTACCATGCTGTCTTTGTTATTATAACCCTGTAGTAGAGTTTGAAGTTCGGCATGGATATCCCTCCCATGTTGTCTTTATTCCCTAGAATTGTTTTGGCTATTCTAGGTCTTTTGTTGTTCCATATGAATTTTTGGACTGTTTTCTGTATTTCAGTAATGTACGTCATTAGGATTTTAATAGGAATTGCATTGAATTTGTATTTTAATTTTGGCAGTATTACCATTTTCACTATATTAAGTTTGCCTATCCAAGAGCATGGGAGGTCTTTCCATTTCCTAGTGTCTTCTGCAATTTCTTTCTTTAACTTTTTATAGTTTTCATTAAATAGTTCTTTTACATCTTTGGTTAGGTTAATTCCTAAATATTTTATTTTTTGGGAGGTTATTGTGAATGGGGTTGCTCCCTTTATTTCCCTCTCTTCTTGTACATTGTCAGTGTACAGGAGGACAACTGATTTTTGTGGGTTGATTTTGTATCCTGCTACTTTGCCGAAGTGATTTCTGATTTCTCACGGTTTGGGGATAGAGTTTTTGGGATCGTGAAGGTATAGTTTCATGTCATGTGCAAAAAGGGATAGTTTAACTTCTTCTTTCCCTATGTGGATCCCTTTAATGTCTTTTTCTTGCCTTATTGCTCTGGGTAAGGGTTCCAGGACTATATTGAATAGGAGTGGGGACACTGGGCATCCTTGCCTTGTTTCTGATTTTAGGAGAATTGGTTGTAGCTTTTCCCCATTAAGTATAATATTGGCTATTGGTCTGTCATAAATGGCTTTTATTGTTTTAAGCAATGTCCCTTCTATTCCTATTTTCTCCAGAGTTTTTAGCATGAATGAATGTTGAATTTTATCAAAGGCCTTTTCTGCATCTGTGGTGATAATCATGTGATTCTTGACCTTGGCTCTGTTGATCTGTTGGATTACATTTATTGACTTATGTATGTTAAACCATCCCTGCATCTCTGGGATGAAGCCTACCTGGTCATAGTGTATGATTTCTTTTATGTGTTTCTGGATTCTGTTAGCTAGAATCTTGTTAAGGATCTTTGCATCTGTGTTCATCAAGGAAATTGGCCTGTAATTCTCTTTTTTGGTTGGGTCTTTGCCTGGTTTGGGGATGAGTATGATATTGGCTTCGTAGAATGAATTTGAGATAGCTCCCTCCTTCTCTGTTTCTTTGAAGAGCTTGAGGAGTATGGGTATTAGTTCTTCTTTAAAGGTCTTATAGAATTCTGCTGTGAATCCATCTAGTCCTGGGCTTTTTTTTTTGTTAGAAGACTTTTGATAGCTTCCTGTATCTCGTTGTAGGACATTGGCTTATTTAATTGGTTTACTTCTTCTTTGCTCAGTTTGGGCAACTTGTATTTCTCTAAAAATACATCCATTTCTGCCACATTTTCTTCCTTTAGAGAGTATAACTTTTGAAAGTAGAAAATTTTCCTTTTAATTATCAGCGTCAAAGTAGAGGGGAATAGTAAAAGTGAGAAATTTCCTGCTTTGCATCCAGAGAATGGGAGTTAAAGACTAAAGAAACTTCCTAGTAAACTTAATAAATACAGACTTTGCATTAGGATTTATTATCTTTATCTGGATATTCCTTTCATGGGTTTCAGTCTTTGATCTCTTTTAAAATCACCACCAAAGTGGCAATTAGCATGACTTAATTTCATAATAAACTATGCTCCAGCTATTTTGTTTTTATTTTTTAAAAACTTTATGGGTATTTGTTACATATTTTTCTCCAAGTATAATCTGATGCATAAAAATAGACTTTCTTACATACTTATATTCTTGTTCCTTTCTCCCTAAATTTTTAATGTGGCATTTGTATATGCTTGCCTTTCTTAACAAAGCACAAGCATTTGTGATTTAATTTCAATTGCTTCTCTCTCGTGGGATGCTTGTAAGTTTGAAAAATAATTTTCAGTAAAATTCAGTTTTCATAAACTCAAGAGAACTCCATTTGCTTGCTTGGTTATAGCATGTATATTTTGGAAACAATTAATTTTCAAATTCAATTTTTTATTGTGAAAATACCATAGAGGGGTTACAATTACATGGGCATAGCTAGCAAGATCAGTAGAAAGCCCACGGATTGGGAGAAGATCTTCACTAGCCATACAACAGACAAGGGTCTCACATCTAAAATATACCTGGAACTCAAAAAATTAAATCTCCCAACAACAAATCCTCAAACAGCTGTCCAATAAATAAGTGGGCTAAAGACTTCAAATTCAATTTGAACACACATTTTTAAATTCCTTTCCTTAAACACATTTTTAGAGGTTCTATATTTTTCATCCATTGCATAAGTAATACTAGTTCTAATTATATGTGGTTATAATTATAGGCCAATTTAATTTTTCAAAACTCAAAGGATGGGTATAATTACACATCTAAAACCATCTATACTTTTGTTTTTTATTCAATTTTATAATGTGAATATATTATTTGACTATAATTAAATGAAACAGAAGAAATATTAGATAGAATGCTACCTGAAAGAAATGAAATAATATGCAACATTAATAAGATTTGTACAATATATAATAAATACCTATAATAAATAATGAAGCTATTCTTTCTTTTTCTGTTTTATTATCTTTTAGTAGTTATTAAATAAAGGAGGTTATGAATAACATGAATCTTGGCCAATGTCATGCTTTTCAACATTCTGATCCATTCCTTCCATCCCTATCCTCTCCCTCACTTCCCCTCACTTCTCTTAATTTTGTAGAACACGCATTTAATTTTCCTTCATTCTCCCCCTGTTCTCCTCCCTCTTCATTCATCTATCCCTCTCCCCTTCACCAGATGCCACCCCTTTCACATTTCTTTCCTGATGCTTAATTTGTTGAACTTTGACTTTCCCTATCTAAGGAATTATACTATTTGAGGTCCCTCTTGAATCTTCCATATTTCTGTGAATATATTTGTTTTTTTTTATTGTGAAAAATACTGTACAGAGGGGTTATAATTACATGGGCAAGATAATGAGTACATTTCTTATCAAGCATTGTAGCCTCCTCCTTTGTTTC
>NW_012267246.1:6272200-6284746 GCF_000151885.1 Dipodomys ordii | reverse complement strand
TATTATATATTGTACAAATCTTATTAATGTTGCATATTATTTCATTTCTTTCAGGTAGCATTCTATCTAATATTTCTTCTGTTTCATTTAATTATTTCTCTCTCATGGAATGTTTGTAAGTTTGAAAAATTAATTTTCAGTGCAATTCAGTTTTCATAAATTCAAGAGAACTCCATTTGCTTGCTTGGTTATATCATGTATATTTTGGAAACAATTAATTTTCAAATTCAATTTGAACACATATTTTTAATTCCTTTCCTTATACACATTTTTAAAGGTTCTATTTTTTTCATCCACTGCATAAGTAATACTAGCTCTACTTATATGTGGTTATAATTACAGGCCAATTTAATTTTTCAAAACTCAAAGTATGGGTATAATTACACACCTAAAACAATCTATACTTTTGTTATTTTTATTCAATTTTATAATGTGAATATATGACTATGAAACTCCTAAGAGTTGTAAAAGAGGAATTTCATTGTGATATTTATATACATGAACACA
The DNA here is from genome assembly GCF_000151885.1 of Dipodomys ordii. Lineage (NCBI taxonomy): Eukaryota > Metazoa > Chordata > Mammalia > Rodentia > Heteromyidae > Dipodomys > Dipodomys ordii. Next base: position 6,284,239 of record NW_012267246.1, on the reverse strand, counting down.
ATGTACCAAGGTCAGTCTCATCTATCATTCTTCCTCATCTTCCTCACCTCCCTTTTAAACAATGTGAGTTTTTTATGTCATCTATATGTGTAGATATTATACCAATATTGATAATCCTCCATCATTCCTTTTCCCATTCCTCTCTTGCTCTTATCACTCAAACAGATGGATAGATTCTTCATCTATTTATTGTTTGTTGGGTACCTAGGCTAATTCCACAATTGGGCTATTCTGTCTCACTAAAAGAACGCTGCACAGCCAAAGAAATAATCTCTAGCAACTGACATAGTAAAGTAACAGGAATAAGAACTGCATGCACTATGCCATAGGCTTAGGGTTTGGCTGACAACCCCAGCATGGTGGTGTCATTAAAACTTTCAAATATAAGTTGATCTGGAAGGCTAGAAAGACAGACAAGCTGGCAAAGTCAGACTTTAAAGTAATGCAGAACTGAACAAAATCACTTCTTTGTTGAATGGCAGTTGCTTAATAAGAATGGATAGAAAAAATTTGAAAGTTTCAATTGGTGTACAGTGAGTAGAGAGGGCCTTCTAGGAAATATTAAATAAAAGATGTCTGAAATGGAAGCATCTGAAACGTAATGATTAGTGGCCAAGACCTAGAAAGTAAAGTCAAACTTTGATTGAATTAAATATATTGAACTCAAAATATAAGCCTCAATTGTTGTTAGTATTCATTGCAAGAGAACATGAAGACTACAGCAATATTTAACATAACAGCCAGAGAAATAACTTGATGTTGCATAGTGAATACAAAGAATTCAGTCAGGGCCAATTATATCACTAGTCTAAAACACTTAAATGGCTAAAGTCAATGAATTAACACACCGGCACATTTTTTTATGATTCATTGTGTTCTTTCTTCTTTTCCAGGTTATTCTTCTGTAAATATTTCCATTTTCTTCAAAATAGAAGTTGTCCTTGTGTTCTTACAGACCTTTGAAGACATCCTACAGTTATAGGTATATAGTAAGCCACACAGGGATAGAATTTCAATGGAATCATTTAGAGGATATGCTATCAGTTTTTATCAAGTTCTTTAAGTCAGAATAATTTCTCACTGAAATATAAACAAAAATATAAATAAACTTTTTTTCTGTTTTAAGAATAGAAAATGCATGATATTAAAGACATAAAGGTCTAAACTAAGATAGAAATAAGAAGTGTTCAATGTAAAAATATAGTATGCTCTTTTCGTATCATTAAAGTTGACTCTGAAAATATGCATGTACATATAAAAATAAACTAAGAATTGAGGCAATTTTGTGGCTGGAGGCTTGAATTATCTGGATAATTACTTCAATTTTCCATCTCACCACACATGAGCACCCACACTGAACTTACATACTGCTTCCTCACACATTAGGAAAAAAGTCAGTATTACTTTTTTTAATTCATAGGGGAACTCTAAATTAAAAAGTTAAATCGCAATACTACTATGAACACACTTTAGCCTTCAAATCCACTGATTAGTTTTAGGTAGTTATTGTAAAATTTTCTCCAAGTTCAAAAATTGGAATTCCAGGCAATATTTGCTCTTTAAAAAAGTGGTTTTAAACCATGCAATTGAAATGGAACTGGAGCTCTATGACCTGCAGGGAAGGAAAGGAATGCTCATAGTTCATTAAATAATGAGAGTAGTAATGAGGTTTACACAAATCAAACAGTGTGTTAGGTAATTTTAACGTTGCTTTGTGGAGAAGCACCTGTCAGGAACTGCTTCCAGCCAAGGGCTCAATCTGCCCTCCTGCCTCCAGACGTTTTCTAATTAGAGTAAACGGCATCCTTGGCAGGCTCCCAGAAAATAGGAAGTTATTTGTTTGCCTCTTTTCATTTTGTCTTGGATGAAGCAGAATTAATTGCTTTATTTCAAGTACTTTTTGTGTTCATTCGACATGGAGATTCTAAAATAGAAAAATGTATGCACATATTTTGCCATTACCCACACCCAGACCCGACTTAAAAATTAGAGTGTTTCCGAGTAGATCTGCACTGACAAATCCCATCTTTTCTTTCACACAAAAGAAAAAAAAGAAATCAATGAGAAAAACAGGAGACACAAAGAGAAGAGGGAAGCAAACCAGAGAGAAATGAAGACAGGAATGAAGAGAGAGAGAAGAATGCAAAGGGAAAAGAAGAACTAACAGACTGATTAGCTTGGAGGTGAGACTTTGTTCTACCTATCTCCATTATTGCTACTACTTTGAAAATCATACACAGCAGGTAGATATAATTGTATTTGGTTTCTGCCAAATGACAAAAGTAAATTGCAAAATTGTGTGAAATGTTATGTAAACCTCTGCAGAAACGGGAATAACTTTAGTGTATTCTCAATCAACAAACTTAAAAATGGTATTTGAGATTTTTGCAAATTAAACAAAAAACAACAAATAGGTTGAATTTCTAAACTGCATATTAGTAATAACATTCAACGAAAATGTTTGTGCACATGAAATAAATGACTTATTCGGATAATTCTATTCTATAATAGAATTATCAAACACACAAATCCCATGACTTAGCCTTTCAGGAAATGTAACATCATTAAAGGCCAATAAAAGCCTTGCTTTCAAATCCTTACCAGCCATGGTCCTTAGGCAAGGATATGAGCTTTAAGAACTTAAATTCCTCTATTTTAAGCACTTTCAAAGAATCAAAATACTAATTTTATTAATAAAAATAATTAGATACTTGTTGGTTTATATGGATTTACAAAAAGAAATATTTTCCCTGATTTTGTAAGCCAGTTAGCTTACACTTACCTAATTACCTTGCAATAGTTCACAATCAATTTGTGTTTGGTTTTAAGTGTTTTATTCACTCCAGAAATAATTAATGTATATGAATATTAAAGAACTTTTGAAACCTAGCTAATGTATTCCATAGCTGTGTCTAGACCCTCAGTCTTAGATATGTGAATAATGGATACTACTACTACTACTACTACTAATAGTAATAAGGGGGAAAAGGCTATGTTTGTCAACTAGATTTAAGTAGTTGCTATTCATATAACAAAAGAGGGAAGGCAATCTTTTATAAGGTGCAGAAATTCCTGGTAAGTTTGCAAATTTTACAGAGTTTCTCTGTTGTTGGATATCAGCTTAAACTTGGAATTTCAGTCATAAATTTGAAACCATAGACAAAGATGCCATTATAGGAGGTAGTTATATGATAGTAAACTTCTGTAAAGAAGAATTGTCAAAAAAGAAAAAAAAAAGTAGGGAAGAAAATATAATAATAGAAAAAAAAACCCATTTCATCACTAATACCAACTCCTATGGATTGCATATTGAAGACCTTTTAGATATCACTGTAATGGAAAACATTAACATCATAGCAGTCATTGTTTATTATTGCATTTTTGTTTACTTTTGTCTGATGGTGTTCTAGATCACTAATTTATGCAAAAATTTAGTGAAACATAAAGTGTATGTTTAACTAAAATCAGATTTTTTCTCATGTAGAAAAATATGCAAAAACTGAAATTTATTATCTAACGAAGTTCAATCCCTTTTTTTTTTTAGGAAATTCACTCAATATTAAATCATTAGCAGTAACAGTAGATAAATATAGAGAACAGCAATGAATGAAAAATGTTTTAACTTTCTAACAATCTCTGTTATATCTACTTTTTCAACACTTTAGTCCTTTTAAGAATTTCAAATTGTGTTTGAGCTAAAAGCCCATATAATTCAGACACTAAAGAGTTTGCTATGAATGATAGAAACAGTATTCATTCCTTATGAAATTATTCTTTGAGTAGGCTAAAATTGTGCTTCAATAATCCTGTCTACTTTTTAACAAACAATAGAATAAAACAAATTGCTAAATCTCCTTTAGAAGATTCTTGGAATATTAAATAGAAGGTTAAAACAGTTCTGATTACAGATGATTATAAAAGCAATGCTAATTTAGCAAAAGTAATTTTTGTTTAATTATATCAAAAATAAAGATATTTACACAAAATATTCACATAATGATTTGAAAATATTAGTATATACACCTATTTTCACCTAACTGCTATGGCTTTCAAATGTCATAGAAAAACCTCTGTTTTATTCTTCAGTGGCAAATTTAACAGTGATTTCTCATGTCTCTCAGGAAATAATCATTAATTAATTGTTGTGGTTTGTATGGGAAAAGTCCCTCACAGGTTGAGTGCTTGGTGTCCTGTTGTTGGCATAATTTGGGAATGTACTAGGAACTAGAATGGAGAACTTAACAGAAGAGGTAATTCATTGGGCCTATGTCGGTCTTCCTGTCCTCTCTCTTCCGTTTCCCAACCCGTCTCTGGGTTCTTGACTATCTCAATTTCTGTCTTAGCTTCTGTTTCATTCTCTGTGTGTGTGTGTGTGTGTGTGTGTGTGTGTGTGTGTGTGTTTCTCTGTTTGTGTTTCTCTCTCTCAGCTATCCATCTACTATGTAATGATGAATTTATCATCTATCTTTGTCTTTGTCTCTCTCCATAGCCTTTCTATCTACCATAAAGTGAGATCTTCTGTGCTGTGATATATTCCGCAATGTTTTTCCCACCATCATAAACTAAAACCTGTTTTAACCCCTTAATCTATGACCCAAAACAAACTCACTCTCCTCCAATTTGTTAAAATCCAATGATTTGCCACAGCAATCCGAAATCTGAGAAAACCAAATCGATAGATATGGAGGGAGTGGGGCCATAGCTGTAACTTTACACACTGATGTGGCTCAGAAGCCTTTGCACTTGGTTTGTGGGAGGATCTTGGAAGAATTTTGTTGTGTGGAGGAAAGAAGCCCTAGAATACGGAATATTGAGCCTGGTGGGAGATGCTGGCTGGGAATGTGGACCATAAACCCTGAGCTCATGGGTTGTCAGATAGAAACAGAGACCCTTTTAGGAACTGGATAAGAGATCAGTTATGTTCCAGTCTGGAAAAAAATTAACTAACTTGTTTACATTTTGTCCTTGTCTTATGACATAGCATCGGGCTGGATTTAAGGTAACAGAACATGAATACGATGAAGGAAATATAAAATCACCTGAGCAATTGGCCTCTGACATGATTATAGTTTTGATATTCTTCCAGTAGATAATGAGAATGAGAGTGAAAAGCAGATCAGAAACATCTTCAAAACGTATTTTCACAAAGCCTGTATACATTAGGCTTGAGAAAAGCATGCTTTCTAAACAGATTAGCACCATTAAAGTGAATTATAGTATGTCTGATAATATCACATCACACTTGTCTAAATTCCTACCCCTACAAAGTTTGACACATGAGTATTCCAGACAAGGCAATAAATGAGCAAGAAGCAGGGATGTATGAAGAAGTAAAAAGAGGCTACAGCTTAGATGGATTTAGGAAACTAAACCAAGGCCACAGTGTTGTCTAAGGACTTGTAAGTGATACACACAAGCAGTTATTCGATTTTGTTGCCAATTAGATGGGCAAGCAACAAGCATCTGACTGGTCCTTCTTGCTTCACTAATCCTTGGACTGTAGATTGCTTCTGAAAGTCTATTGTGTACTTTCTTTTTGTGTGAAATTTCTATTACTCCCTAGTCCTGCATGAAGGCGTAGTTTTGCAGTTGGCAGGCACCTACATGTAGGAGTTATTAAACACCTGCATTTGTTCTTTCTTATTATTTGTTGGCCTATGGATGACCTATTCCAGTCCCCTGAGGACTCAGCTTCCCTGTCTGTCTATGCGGGTCTGATCTAACACAGTTTAACAGAGAACTCTCTGAGCATGGCTCTTCTATAAACTTCTCTATCACCACTTTCACTAATAGTTCCTAGGAAGGGTTGACTCCTGTGTCATTCGGACAATAGGCAGTTACCTCGAGAACTTGCCTCCTTCCTCATAGTACAAGTACATGTTAATGCATAAAAAGTGCCATTAAAATGCTGCCCGGTGCCACAGGCTCATGCCTGTAATCCCAGACATTCAGAAGGCTGAGATCTCAAGATGGAAGTTCATGAGATTCTTATCTCCAATTTAATATCCAAAAAGCCAGAAGTAGAGCTGTGGCTCAAGTGGTAGAGTGCTAAAAGCTCATAAAAGCTCAGAAACAGCACACAAGACCTGAGTTCAAGACCCAGTACCAGTGCGCGCACCCCCCCACACACACACACAAACAAATGATACCAGGAAATGTTAAAGAAACCAACTGTAATTGCAGGTTATAACAATGACATTAAGCTAGAAAAGAGTTATATGAAGTATAAAAACTACTTTTCTTTGTCCTTTTTAAAGTTATACAACTCTGAATATAAATCACTTACCAGGTGAATCGGGGATACATCTGAAATGCACCTAGCAAAGTATTATGACTTATTGTTTAAACACCAAGGAATTTGAAGGATTGGACTGTTCTTCAGAAGTTACTAGAAAAGAAATACATAATGGAATAATTGAATGTGAATGAATTCCTTAAAAAAGTGTGGACTGAGGTGGAATTGTATTTCATAAATGTGAAGCTGACAGGTTGAATCAAAGAAATAGTTCTGCACAATATCTTCTACTTAAGTTAATGTACTAGTGGAGGAGACACAGAGATGAAATATTAAGAATGTGATTGAAAGCGAATAGATGAATCTATTCAAATAGATTTTAAACTCTAGTTGATAGTTTAAGAGAAGCCATATGTTAAAGGAACACTACAGCAAAAGTTCTTGTGTAGTCATTCAAAGTGTTAACACCACACTGGAATTCCTCAAGGTTGTGTCAGAAATCAGTATTCTAAGGCATCTTTTCTGGTTTTATTTTTGTTTTTGTTTTTTGACTGGACAGAACATTTCTTTCACCACTTTCCCAAGAACTGAACTGACCCAACCCTACTTCCTGCCCATGAAATGCCAGCTGTCAAGTTCTTTCTGCCTGACTTTCTTCCTACATCTGCTGCCTGTGACCGAGGTACTGGCATCTACTCTTCTGACTTGGTGCTCTACTGGTTTACTATGTATAAGCAGAAGGCTTGGAGCCTGTTCCTTTCCTCAGTCATGGACTGGATTTATGCCTTCAATCTGAAGAAAAGGAGATACACATGCCTGAGTGTTCCCTAAACCCAAGGGAGAAAACAGAGTGTGCCTTCCATCCCCAGAGTGATAGACAGATGGAAAGTAGACACTGGACATCTGCCAAGATAAACAAGTGTCCAGTGTGACAGAGCCTGGGTCAGAGGTCAGGCAGCTGGGCATTAAGCTATCTTTCAGGTAAGAGAAACACCGAAAAGAAGGCGCATTATAGAGGTGCAAGCCTTGCTTGCTTTCTTTTCACGGTTGGGGTATGTTTAGTAGCTGTTCTAGAGAAAGAAATACAGTTGAGGAATTAAAAATAATCTATATTTTCTGAGACTATTTTCATATAGAACAATTGATCTTTTTATTTCATATATATGCTGATATAAACCAGATTGTTTCTGTAATATTCCTAAAAATGTATATACTCCTATCAAATTTCTGCAAAAATGTCATTTATAAGACATTTCTACTATAATAAAAGTGAAAATAAATTAAGCATTTCTCAGAAGTGATACACAATATGATGTTTGAATATAAATTATAACTAGAGTAAAACAAGCATGTTTTCTCCCATCAATGAATCTTAATTAATTTTCTGATCAATTCTAGATCAAAGAAATGTGTGTATCTCAAATATTCATTGTACAAAGTGCATTTTCAGAGACATAGCTGTGGTTCAAATCTATTTAATTCTCACATAAGCCATTATAATTAATCCCATGGTATAGGTCTTGCAATTCTTTATTCTACTCAACCTTCAACAAGGTTAGCAGACTTCTTTTCTGAAAATAGTTCTGGTGAAACAAAAATATGTCATTAACTACAATAAATACCTTATGCTAGCATGATAAGCCTTTTATACCATCTTCCCAAGGTTCAAATTTTATATGCATGCTGAAATGGGAAGAAAGAATAAAACTTTATCTCTTAGCATTCTGCTACCCTCTAATCTTAAAACCATCTCAATTTGTTTTAATATTTTCATATTTCTGTATTAAATATTATAATCTTGAGATACCATGAGTGATTTGTTATCCACTGGTGCTCAACAGACAGATTTCAATATACGCTTCTCCATTATTTGAATACATTTTCACAAATAAGTGGGTCAGGAATTTGGAAAGGACAGGTTGCCTCTGTCCAGTAATATGTGCTGGAAATGAATGTAAGATCATCCCACTAATGTAACTGGCATTTACCAAGAAGAGTTTCTTATTGAGGTTAAATAGACTCAGAGGGGTCATCATTTAGATTTAGTTTTAGTTGTCACTACTACTGACCACATCTCAGCTCTGTTCCATGCAGTATGCTGTTCTTTGTGTTTCTAATAAGTATCTTCACATGTTTTCTCCATCCAGGTAGCAGTTTTCCATTGAAACTCAGTGAGGTTCAAATTGTCAGTCCTTGCCTTCGAGACAGGTGAATAGTCACAGCAATACACCCATTGAAGATGTATTACTTCCTCTGTTTTGACACACAGTATTTCCCCCAGCAATATGAATAAGGAAAAGGTAAACAATTAATGTGATATAAGAAACTAGAGTATATATGGAGCCATAAGGCAGAATTCTTCAAGTTGTGATTCAAAAATTAAATAATATAGTGCTGTTCAAAGATAAAGCCACAAGCTTTTATGTATGAAGGAATTTGTAAACTTTTTTTTCTAAAGGAGCATGGTTTAATGGGAGATCCAAGATAGATTCAAAGTTTTGTTTAGCATCAGTGGCCTACATGACATGTTCATGGCCACAGCTACTGAGAAAGAAACTGATTAAATCCACCAATTCCTGACTAATTGCCACTGTGTTCAATTCCTCTGGAGGACCATGAAGAAATGTGAATATTTTGAATGCAGCTGTCCTTGGATGCAATTTATAACTCACAGAGAAGTGATATCCAAACTGTAAACAGGTGTCTAAAAGCTAGTCAGATCAGTCATCTTTAGGTAAATAAGTAGGCATTTAGATAGATAGTAGATGATAAATAGATCTATGAGATACAGATAATTGTAGAAGAAAAATAGATCTATGAGATACAGGTAATAGTTAAGCTTGAAGGAAAGATAACAGAAAGATAGGAAATAGGTAGTTAGATAGATGATAAATAGATAAATAGATGAAAGAAAGATAGATATATACATAGATAGATGATATCTAGAGACAATAAAAGAGAGAAAGAAAATAAGGAAATAGAAAGGAGTAAGTTTGCTCCTGAAAATGAAAATTAGTTTCAAAGGACTTCTTCTCCTTCTCTTTCTTCCCCTTACTCTCATCATTTCTGCATAGCTAGGTGAAGCATATTAAGAAGGCACTGCAGTACCATCCTTCAAAAGGAGCGAATGCTTCCTGCCAACTCCGTTAATTCTCAAAGGAAGTTACTGTAAAAGGGTGATACAGCCCTTCCCCACTGTCTTCCCTTCCTGCTACTGAGACCTCTTCTTTCTGTACCCACTCCCATGAAAAAAGCCCTCTGCAATGTGAGGGGGACCTGGCAGGGTATTGCTGCTGCACCTCGCTCTTGAACTCCCGAACCTCTGTGCTTAGTAAACTTCTTATATTAATTGTTCAGCATTAAATAACTTGAGAATGCAAGCAGGTATCCAATGTGTATCTCATGAAATAAAAAAGAGTGAGGGAAGTGATGGGGGGGGAGAGGAGGAGTGGATGAGAAAGTCTAAAAGGGTAACATTGATCAAGATGCACTGCATTCATTCATAAACTTCTTTGTTAATTGTGTAACTTCTTTGCACAATTATTTAAAATTATTAAAAATACTTTTTTCTACCAAATTAAAATACACTTATGCACAAGCTCACTTATTCTGTTGGCCTGGGACAACAGTGCTCTAGGAAGGGCTAATCTTTGACTATGAGCAATCAAATGTTGTTGATGCTACAGACATAAAATTGTCTGCAACAGATAAATAAGAAGCATTTGTCTCATTTAATCCCAGTGACAAATTTCAGTTTGTAATTGAGCACTTTCAGTTGTCATGAGCATAAAAATTTCTCTTTATGGGGTGAACAAAATTTGCTACAAATCATGCAAGCAGAACGAATATAAATCCACATGATTGGTATTTCCCAAAATTAAAAAATACCAAACACTTTTATTCTGTTTACAAAACCAAGAATAATGATTTCTCCTTTTCGAAACTTTTGATTCTGTTATTTCATAACTTGCTATCATATTTATCTCACTTATTTTATATAATTCCTACATAAATTATAATTTATGATTATTATTGTTCAATTTCAACAGGAATGATACCATGTGTTAGAAGCTTCCTTTAGTTTTTTTTCTTGTTGTTCTTTGTTTGTTTTTTTATTGTGAAAATACCATACAGAGGGGTTCCAATTACATAGGCAAGGTAATGAGTACATTTCTTATCAAGCATTGTTGCCTCCTCCTTTGTTTCCCCTTCCCATCCCTTCCTATCTTCCCCTCCACACACCCTCCTTACGTTCTCCCTTCCCCCAGCCAAGTAGTATACTTTCATGTTCAAAATATACAACTTATAAGTAACTTACAAATTACTGATCATACTTGTACCAAATACCTAATTATCGTAGGAAAACATTTCGAATAATCCTTGTAGATTTTCCTAATCACTTTACATAATTAAATCAGGCAAGAAAGCATGATATTTGTATTTGATGCAGTATCTAGAAGGCATTCAAAAATCAAAGCTTAAATTCATCCTATAATGGTATTGTAAATATAATTTTGTGAGTTTATTTCAAAATCCATTTTTTCCTCTTAAGTACATCTCTGATATTACTTATATCTTCAAAAGTATGTATGGAATTAAAAACACCATATGCCATTTTAATTAACTGCCCAGTATTTTAGGCAAATGAAGTATGAATTTTGTCTAGGTCACATTTTAATCTGTTATATAATTTGGCAGTGTCTCATTTAAACACACATTGTATTCAGAGCTAAACTTTGAGGATCAATTGTGGACATTTTGAAACATTAAAGAAAAATTATAAGATGTATTTTGAACACTTCAATAATCAGAAATTATCTTAGAACTGAGCAAAGTATATGAGTAACTATTAAAATAAACTTACTTAGAGAACTCTGTTTCAAAAATTGCTTACAAAGCATGTATCTTCCTGAACATTCTTAGATAAAATCAGTTATTGTGTTTTTATAATATGTTAGTTTGATAAGGATAATCTCAAAGGTTCTATTGTTTGAAAAAGCAAATTTCTGTTTTGGAAAAAGTGACTATGCTAAAATAACAAATTCTGAAAAGGAAAATATGTTCTAATAAGTAAAACTGCTGTTCTCTATACATGGATAGATGGGTATTTCAGAAGACATCAAAAAGCAAGTTTTCCCTGTCAAATTATATATTGAATATATATTATATTATACATCACCAAGATAGCAGATTTTTTGTGTTATTGGTCTCAATAACCATTATTCCTTTTACTTATGTCATTAAACTGTCTTCTAGGTTCATACAATATATATACATATTTTTTCAAAACAAGATAGATTAAATTACCTTTCTGTGGTTTCCTTTTCAAATTTCAGATACTCAGTCTCAGGAATTATAGAAATAAAATCAGCCTGCTTTATTTTAAAAAGTGTGAAACATTTGTTAAAAGGAACAAATGTCAATGCATCAAATTAAAAAGGTCAAAAGAAAACAGTAGCTATAGTCATAATTACAAAGTACATTGTAATTAGTTTTTAAATAGATATACAAAGGAATGTGATACATAGAATATGGCAGAGATATAAGTTTATCTGCATATGTGAATTTCATAATATGGCTTCCAGAATATCTCCAAATGTAACCACTGGCTTGATAAAGTAGCTTTGTCATGCCTGTATTAAAAAAAAAATCATGTTTGGGGTTGGGAAGTTGGCTCAGTGGTAGAGCGCTTGCCTTGCATGCATGAGGCCCTGGGTTTGATTCCTCAGCACCACGTAAGCAAAAAGAAAAAAGCCGGAAGTGGCACTGTGGCTCAAGTGGTAGAGCGCTAGCCTTGAGCTGAA
>NW_012267246.1:6215545-6269241 GCF_000151885.1 Dipodomys ordii | reverse complement strand
CTCCTCCTCCTTCTTCTTCTTCCTCATCTTCTTCTTTTTCTCCTTCTTTCTGTCAGTCATGGGGCTTGAACTCTGGGCCTGGGTGCTGTCCCTCAGCTTTCCAGCTCAAGGCTAGCACTCTACCACTTGAGCTACAGTGCCACTTCTGGCTTTTTCGGCTTATGTGGTGCTGAGGAATCAAACCCAGTGCCTCATGCCTGCGAGGCAAACACTCTACCACTGAGCTACCTTCCCAGCCCCATATTCTCTTTTTAAATGTATAAAAAAAACCTCTTAATTTCTATCAGCTTCTGAGTAGGTATCTTCATTATCATTTATTAATGTTAAAGAAAGGTATTTGTATTATAAATGAAATGATACTCTTGCAGCAATGACCTGGAAAAATTTTAGCATTCAAATAACGATATTTGTTACAAATAGATAGTACTTCCAGTCTAGTTCCTTTCTTTTTTTAAAAAATAAGAGGGGTTACAATTGCATGTGTAAGGTAATGAGTACATTTCTTATCAAGCATTGTTACCTCCTCCTTTGTCTTTTCCCTGCCATCCCTGCCTTCCCATGTCCATGACTACACTCCCCCCTCTCCCCAGACAAAGTTGTGAAGTTCTTTTATCTACATAGCGTCTTGTACATCTCATTATTGCAATGGGTCCACCTGTTTCCCTATTTAAACGATTTGCTTTTTCCCTTTCTTCCACAAATTATACCAACATCAAATACAGTGAAAACATAGTTTATACCGTGGGAGAGGGACATACAAAGCAACCAAAAAAAATCGCCTTATAACTACATTAGAAACAATAGCAAGAAAGAAAAATCCACTTGTGTCCTTATCTTGGGGTTCATTTCACCTAACATCATCTTATCTGACCATTTCTGCTTGTCTGAGACATATACTAGTTATTGCAAATTAGGGAAACCATGGGACCTATGTTTCTTTGGGCCTGACTTACTTCAATTAATATAATTTTTTCCAAGTCTTTCCATTTCCTAATTAATGGAGCAATGTCATTCTTTCTGATGGAGGCATAGAATTCCATTGTCTATATACACCACATTTTCTAGTTCCTTTCTTATGATTTTCCATGTAATTTCTAGCTTATGTCATATAAAATTCAGAAGGCCCCATTCTTCCTGGCAGATATATTTGTGTTTTGCTAAACGCTGACTCTAAAAGATTTAGTATTGATTGTTAAAGGATTTTATGCTGGTAGAACTCGCTTAATGGCTCCAGCCTTGTACTTTCATGGAGACCTTTCTTCCCCTTTTGTTCCTTGTTGGTGACTTAGATCTGAATCGGCTGCTTCTTTAATGTGTTCTAATCATAACCTTCAGACTATGTGAGCAAAAGTGTTTTGTAATTAGTGCTATACTTTAGGATGGTAAGACTCATAATTTTGCAAATCTGTGTTGTAATAATACCTTACCAAACTTTAATTTCAACTACTATTTCATTTTTAGAGATTAAATTCATTTTGTGAGTGCTCAATATATTTTTAACCATTTAATTTAAACAGCTGAAGATGAAAGTTAATAATATTAAGGTCAGATATTTCACAGACATATGGAAAATGGTAGCATGATAACATAAAAAAATAAATATTCCCTTTTGAAAAGATGGGAACATTTGTTATTTTCCAATCTCTTTTCAATCTTTATTTCAATCTCTTCAGTTAGCAACACATAAAGAAATCATTGAGATGTATGTGGATGTGTATACATATATATATATATATATATATGTTTACATTATTTACTATTTTCCTGGTCATTTAAATCTATTTTTTTATAATTTTATTATTTTTATATTATTTTTATAATATTATTTTTATTATTATTTTTATAATATCAGATTGTCCAGTAAATATAAACACCAAAAATTTACTAGAAGAATTTATATTTGAACCTATACAAGAAATTTAAATAAAAGAAATTCATCTTGATTTTGTTTTTGTAAATAAGTTAATAGAAACTTACTCTACTCTAGTGGTTTTATTAAAATATGTATATATTCTTTTGATACACATAAATATTATGTATATTTTCTGTAGTGCTTAATACAAATATTTCTAATTATTACCTGTTAAATAACATATTATTTAAATTGCTATGTATACTTTTAAATTATGAATGTAGATATTTTCTCATTTGTGAAACACAACCCTGCAATGCCTCATAAGTAAAATACCTTTTCTCAAATATGACATAAAATTAGTTTCTCAAACATACTAGATATCTGATTTTGGCAATTCATGCTTTCACAAGATGTGAATGAGTGTGTGTGTGTGTGTGTGTGTGTGCACGCACATGAGCACTCACATGCATGAGTGTGCATGCATGCACGCATACCCCACAGGGACCTATTATTGGGGTTTGAACTCAGGTATTTGTGTTCATGCTTGATTTTTTTGCTCAAGGCTGGCATTCTATGAATGGATCTACAACTCCACTGGCTTTTTACAGGTTTTATGAGCATGAGTCTCATCACAGGACCTCCTTGAAATGTGACAGTTTGGAGAAAAAAGAAAAATGCCAAAGATTTCTATTCTGCATGGAAAATCATACAAGGCATCGTATATTGAAACTGCTGAATCCGCATTTGACTTTGAACTTGTCAAAGTGTAAATGGAAAACATTCCAAAGAGGTTCTCTTAAAATTCTTAAAAATCCCTAAACAATCCAATTAACATGCACGAAGTCACACATTGCTTTAATAATGAACAGGTCCTTAGCTGGGTTTGTGCCTGTAATTCTAGCTATTCAGAGGGCTGAGATATGAAGATTGTGGTTCAAAGCCAGTCCAGGCAGGAAAGTCCTTAGTCTCTTATCTACTGTTTAAAAAAAAAAAATAAGTAGAGCTGTGGCTGAAGTTTTGTGTTAGCCTTGAGCACAAATGCTCAAGGGCAGTGCCCAGGCCCTGAATTCAAGCCCCAGGATGGAAAAAAGAAAGAAAGAAAAGAAAAAAGAATTAACAGGTCTGTATTCTAGTAAACAGATACATCATTAATGAGTAAGATAATACCTAAATTGAAATATAAAAAATACATATGAATTCTCAAAATAACACATTTTAAAAACCTGAAGAAATTTTATCATACAAAGCAAAAGTATTATGCATGAGATTCTGGATTTCAGTTTAAACATGATTTAAAATTATCAATAATAGCCTAATTACATGTACAGGATAAACACTTTTCAAGCCAGTTGTAGACCATCTGATTACTATCAGTTTTCAAAGCTGAGCTTGAAATGAAACTTTCTCTGAAGAAGTTAAAGAATTAGCAAAAAAATTTCCTTAAGCTTAGTTAAAAAATTATTCCTCTTTGAAAAGTCTTATTAAGATTTTCATATCATAGATCATTCTTGAAGTAATTTTGTAACATTGTTACATAGATATCAACCTCTAAAGTTATGCATACATACTATGTATATAAATATATTGAATGTAAAGATAATGTACAAAGAAATATGTATGTGAATACTGACATGAAGGAAAAATACAGTAGCTTCAAAAATGTATAACTATGATTTTAAGGTTTGTACATATTTTCCTCAGTCATTACCTTATCTATATTTTCATTTATTCATTCACATATTTGTTTATTCTCGACGTAAGTATTACAATTTCCCACCACAGAGGTCAGATCCTCTGTACAGTCATTCAGCGTTGGAAGCTTCCACATTGCACTACATCTCCTAGAGGGCTATAAGACTGATGATAATATCTCTTTTCTTCCTAAAAGAATGCTGCAGACATATTCAATTGGCTATATGATATTATCATTGCTCTTTAATAAATATGGCATGTATGATCTTGCATGTTGGCCTTATTAGATGTCATTGCACGGTAAAATGTGCTGTACTCGCCCACTAACGACATAAAGGGAGTATGGAAAACTGAAGGAGGATTTGGAAAGGATTGTGTAACATGCATTTCATATGAAAAACATTTTACTTGTAGCTTAACTGGGAAGCTCCTTCGCACCTCCAGGCTGTTGGGGCCAGGTGCAGGCGAGTGCTGGTGTTAGGAAACATCCTGGGACATGACTGAGAGCCGGGCGTGAGCTAATAGTGACTAGATTTGTCCCAGAGCAGATGTGACAGTCTGCAATGCCTTCCCACTTTCCACCCTGGTGTTTGCAGACTGACTCTAACATCGCGGTTGCTATGCTGGATCCAAGGACCGGGTCTTGGAACCACTGATTTTTGATCATTCTTAACCCTTTCTCCACATTTTTCACTGCGGCAGGAAGAGAAAAGAGAAAAAAAGTAGAATGAGAGGCTGAAGATGTAGCTCAGTGGTAGAACATATGCTAAGAAAGCATGAAGCACTGGGTTTAATCTCCAGCACTGTAAAAACAAACAAATCGTAAAAGGGTTATGGTTATAACATCTGACGACAAAGAAGACTGGTTTGTTTCATGCACAATAAAAGTTTTTCAAAGAAAATAAATAAATAAACAAATAGATAGATAGACAGACAGATAGATAAATGGAAGTGCTTCCAGTTCCTCTCCAGAAGGAGCTGGAACACTCAGCTTGTTGCTCCTGGGCAGAAGCATTTCCCAAAGCGATCCCTTGGCGAGGTCACCAGATCCTAGACATTGGACAATCCAAGGAGTCCTGACCCCCGGGAGAACTCACATTCTGGCAATAGGCCCCTTTTCAAGATAGCTCCCCATTTCAACTGCCAGAGAATTGCAGAGAAAAGCAGAAAATTCCACACTTTTCAGATCTAACAATTTTAAGTGTGACTCTAAGATGTGCATGAAGCCTTCTGAGGTTCATGTTTATGGGTACTCTGTACAATAACCTCCCCTCCCAACACACACCCCAAATTATTCCATGCTTATTTCTAGGGAACTCTTTTTCTTTTTATCCTAATGAATGTGATTCTTTGGGTTTCACTAAATTTCTGTCCCCTTGTTGAGTATTATTCAACCTCTTCCCATCAACCTATACTTGATATATCTTCAGAAAGAATAGACAGGTACTGGTTATCTCTATTCCTCCACAATGCATTTCCAAACACCTATTTCTTGTCTTAGATCCCATTTTTGGATCCTCTTTGTAATATTCTTATTTCTCCTTGTGCTAATGTTCCACAGGAGATTGCGGAGACTGTTCCATAGGAGTCTGTGTTTTCTATTTTATCTCTTCATTAATAGATTCCCATGGTTAATAATCTTCTCCTAAAATCTGGGCAAACATAGTTAATGACTATGTTAATAAAATGCATTTATAAATATGGAAGATAACACAGTCCATTCTAAGTTTGCTTGGTATACACTCATGTGCACTGATGTTCATCCAATTTTTGGCTGCTTTTTCAAACAATTTCAACAAATGAAGAAGGAAATTCAAAAGATTATTTTATGAAACAGTGATGGAATTAAAAGTACAAACATGTTCAGTATTTAAAGTAGAATATACAGTTCCCCACTACAATAGTAGTGCCTTTTCTGATCTTAAGTATACAATCAGAGAAGGAAACAGAAAATGTTATTGTCAAGTGGACAATTACTATATGTCAATCAAAAGAAGGAAAATAAAAAGCAACCATCAACACTTGGGGGAATTTCTCCCAAATGAAAAGATAAGCTAGAAGCCATAAGATTTCTTCTGAATTCAAAGCTGGTTTGCAATGCAATACATCATTCTTATTCATGGTTCTAGTAGATATCCATCCTTTGACTGGAATATGACTTGAATGATAAAACCTGAATACCAGGAGGACAGATTGAAATCTACTTTCTTACACAATCTCCACTGGCCTAACACAAAACATCAATCTGCTTTCAGATTTGCCTGCCAAAGGTTCAAGAAAAGCCTGTCTCTTTCAAGATTAAAATTCCCATTTGAATTCTCTTGTAGCATAGACACATTAACAAAAAGGAACTGAGAACATGACTTGATTAGATCTGTCAATGCAGCCTTGCCGAACCTCTCAAGAGTCACAGATGACTGAACTGGATAGGAGAAATAAGTAGACCATACTATTATTAATTCAATGTCCTGAAAAAATGTAAAAGATAGTAGATAAATGTGTACTGGATTATAAAAAGAACTGCCATTCAAGTTAATTAAATTATAAAAGTTGTGATATTTTTTCATATCTAAGTTAATTTGGCTAATTCCCAAAAGCCTTCTCAAGTTCTCATGTACTCACAATTATTCATAATTGGATATTTTTAACTTTAAAACATTTCTATGTTGACTTTAAAGTCTCAATACTGGTACTTAACTATATTTTTTACAGTGTTCCTTTAAGATAGGGTACTGCCTTTTTGTATTTTCCAATGTAGATTTTGTAATTAATCTTCTTCTGGCAGAGGTGACCTGCTCCCAGGAGCCTGTGCGCTTGACTTGGCCTTTATTACCTACCCAGGGGAAAGGCACACTTTCCTCTTTTATCTTTCTAATTCTGCTCTTTAGTGCTTTATTATTTGTTCTGGGGTTCCCTAATACATATTTCAGAGTTTAAGCTAGGCAAGAAATATTATTTAATAAAAAATATATTTAGTATCAATGGATGTTAACTTTCCCCTTATCCAAATTCTTATCATTTATTATTTGCATAAGGGGAGAAGAACCAATGAGATAGAATTTAAACATTTTCTGAAGCTTTATTTTAAACATTTGTTCATATAAGCATGTAAGCTCAAAGTGAAAATTACACAGAGGAGAAAAGACTTCCTAAACCATATCATTATAAAGGAGGTCTCATGACATCCACTGGAGATCAATTCATGCATTTTTAATGGTACCTTTATTTCTACCAAATCACCTAGAGCCATGACCTATGGAGAACAAATAGTTCCCAATAAGAATTTTTGAAATGTCCTGCTATTTTCTGAAATATCTGTTCTTAATATTTTTGTTCAGAAAGGATGTTAAATTAAGAATCTCAGAAATTCACAGTGTGAGATAGAGGGAAGTGTTTGATTGATGAGAGGAGAAATGACAAAATTAAGTAACAGAAGCCAGAAAACAGACGTGTAAACTAAACAGATAGATTCTCTGCATGAACAAGAACTGCTCTGGCAGAGGACGAAGGGCTGAAGTTGGGTCAGCGGACCCTTGAGGAGCCAGGAAAGCCGTCAGTCAAACACATTGTCACACAGCCGCATGCTCTGACACTTGTTAAACTCTTATTTTAAAATCCAGCAGGTGTAGCGAATCAAACACTGGCAGTGTAACTGAGCTTTTTGCCTGTCAGTTTCAAAGCCACCGTTTTGACTTCTGCTCTCTGATTTGGGGTTAGAAGTCTAGAAACATTTCTCCTTTGCCAGGAGGGAACCACCGACACCAGTTAAGACATTTTCTTTACGGGGTGTCGGATAAATGCTTCTGGGTTTGGTTTTGCCAACCATGCTGGGTCAGTCTAAAATCTCATCTTATAAAACATCTCTTTTCTGACACATAATTTATGCACAGCAGGCCCTTTTAAGAGAATATAGCCATGGGGGTGGAGGGGAGGAAACTATTGGAAACTTTTGTCAAAAGTTCTAGTCAGCAAAGTTATACTTATTAAAGATGATTTGAAGGATTCCAGTCCATCCACTCCCTTGCAATCTAGGTTATCACTTTTTTGATACTTTTAAAAAGTATCATCCACTAGTTATACAAATGTGCTTCATCCTGACATGTCTATACATGCATACAGTGTACATTTCCTTTACCAAACCAATGTCACCAAGTTTTAGTGTTTTCTCTTCACCTGTGTACATAAAGTGTTTTCTCCATATTTACCATCATGCACTCTCTCTGTTTACTGTTACCTTCCTATTTGTGCCTTCATCTCGGAAGAACCTGTTTTACATCCCTCTCCTTCATTATTTCAATATCCATAAATGGTTCAGAAGGTTTTCATGCAGACACAGGCCTTTCAGCAGATTGATCCCTTCATTCACACTTGCCTTCTGCAACCCTACTACAACCATCATCCAGCAGCTTACACTGAGTCTGGCTTTCCTACCTTCATTCACAGATGCAATGCCTTTGGCTAACAAAGAACCAGACTGCAGAACGTGTCATTGGTTCATTCTTTTAATCTTTTCACCCCTAAGCAATTATTGTTGAAGGCAGGGAATAAAAGGTATCACAAATATGAAGATAGAAATTGGTGCAGGCATTTCCATTTCTGAGTTTCAGAGATTTAACAAGGCTCCATTCATGCATGTGATAGCTGGTGTTCTCCACTGACTAGGATAAATGATGCTTGGATAGATTACAGCCATTCCTGGGAGCTTTGCTATGAAGAGGCCTCTTCATTTACTGATTAGGAAAGAAGTGAACTAGAAATTGTATGAGGGGTTCCCTAAACGCACCCAGTGAATTCAACTTTTCAGAATTTTTTTTGGCTTATTTCTTTTTTATTTTTTTTAATTTTTATTGTGAAAATACTGTACAGAGGGGTTACAATTACATGGGCAAGATAATGAGTACATTTCTTATCAAGCATTGTAGCCTCCTCCTTTGTTTCCCCTTCCCATCCCATCCCATCCTCCCCGCACCCCCCCCACCCAATACTCCCCGCCCCCCCCAAAGTTGTAAAGCTCGTTTTCGACATAACAACTTGTACTTCTCATTGTTGCAACGGGTCCACCTGTATCCTTATTTAAATGAATTGTTTTTCCCCTTCCCCTCCACAAATTATACCCACATCAAACACAGTGAAAGCAGGGGTTATACTGTGGGGGAGGGACATACAAAGCAACTTGGAAAAAATTATATTAAGTGAAGTAAGCCAAGTCCAAAGAAACATTGGTCCCATGGTTTCCCTTATTTGCAATATCTAGTATATGTCTGAGTCAAGCAGAAAAGGTCAGATCTGGTGATGTTAGGGAAATGAACCCTAAGAGATGTGTTTAAATGTTTTTTTTTCTTTCCTGCGATTGTTTCTAACGCATTTATAAGATTATTTCTTTGTCAACTTTTCAGAATTTTTGAACTAGACTGAAATCAAGGAAACCTTAGTTATTCCCACTTAGTAGGATTTTTGTATCAGTAATTTAAAAAATGTTTGCTCAGTGTGTGACCATAGAGAATATTCAGTTTTTATAGAAATAGAGATGGGACTTAAACTTCAACAACATGATCCATCACCCATCTGACTTGACATGTAGGTAACAATTTTTGGTTGGTTCTCTAAGTCGGGGTTCTATGGGCAACATTTATTATATTAGTTTCCCCTTAGGTTTAAAAGAGAACAAGAGCTGCACATCCATGTTTAGGGTGTATATCCTAGAGAAAAGTTTCTGTCAGCAATCAGGTTTGTGTCATTTTACCTTGTGAGTGTGTGTGTGTGTGTGTGTGTGTGTGTGTGTCTGTGTGCATGAGTGTGCACATATGCGCTCATGTCCAGTGAGGTTTGAACTCATAGCCTCTTGTTTCCATTCAGCTTTTTACTTGAGGTTATCATTCTATGATTTGAGCAACAACTCCAGTTCTGGCTTTTTTCTGTTTGGAGATATGATAAAAGTCTCATGGATTTTGTCTGCCTGGGCTAGCTTCAAACTACAATCTTAAGATCTCAGCTTCATGAGTATCCAGAATTATAGACATAGTCATCAACATCTGGCAGCATTCTGGTTTTTCAAATCGTTATAGTCAACATTGTTTCTTAGGGGAAACTATAGAATATTTCTGTGTCTGAGTCTAGTCATGTATTTGTATTCTTAAATACAGTATAGGTACACATTGTGTTTTCCAAACAGCTTTCACAAATAGCCCCAAGTAAAACACACTTGCAAAACAGAATGTGATTTCTGTTTATAGACATCCGACTCGATTCCATATCTGAGGATTTGTTTGTAGCCTGTGTGCTTCACTATATGAATTCGCTCCAGAGTGTCAAGACTTCAGTGTGTGGCTTCAGAGGTAACATTGATGCTGGTCACTGCACTTCTGTGAAGCAGAAGGGGGTATGTGGCAGAACACAAGTGAGAGGTTTTACAGCTATCCAAACTATGATTCATTCAGTTACCCTACTCCAATGTCTAGAATTCAGTTACAGTAATGCCTAAATACAAGCAACCAGGGAAATGTTAGTCAAGCAGGAAGGAAAAGAACGGCTCAAGAGCCAACAAGCACTTTCAAGCCCAGCCCTGTCTTTTCATTCAGAATATCCATTACTTCTCAACACACCTAAAACCCATTGATTCCTCTCAAGTATGACAGGCTGCTATATAGAGCTCCAAGTTCAGGATCTGTGACCCAAATGCAGCTTTCTGTACTCCAGAAAATAAAAAAATAACAAAACAGGAATATCATTTCTTGTTTGACACAATTTTCCCTCTTAAAAAAACAAATTATTGTGTTGCTTCAGCACCATAAATGTCCTTGAAAGCAAATAATTATGGATAATTTGCAATTGCAACATTTGTGCTTCTACCATGGCTAGGATAACAAGTACACAAAGCAGAAGAAGCCTCTTGGTTGATTAGAGATAACTATTTCTTTATTCCTGTTTACCAAATAGCTTGGATTACAGACTTGAGTCACCATGACCAGCAGACAGTTCATTCTTATCCATTATCCACAGGCACTATTGAGTAATGTTAAGGTCAGTGTGTACTACATGGGCGCTCTACTCTGTTTCTGTTGTAAAATCTTTGTGGCTCAAGAGTCATTGCTTTGGTTACAGCCTCCAATATTTCCTGAAGCCAGACCCATTACTTCTATGCTAATGCAACTTCTGGTAAACCTTTCAGGTTTTCATACTATCACATTTTTTTTTAAGCCTAAACTTTTAATTGAAAGTTGCATTAGTATTTTATGTATGATCTCTTACCTATCAATACAAAAGCTTATTTGATATAGATTGAAATCAATATTTTAGTCTTAGAGATGTCTAATCCTAGGTCAGTGATTTGTAAAGTTGGAAGTCAGAATTAGCTGGAGGACTTGTTAAGATACAGATGGCCTTCATTGTTGTGCAACCAGGATAAGGAAAGGCTAAGGGTTTGCATTTCTAGTAAAGTTGAGATAATAATTATGTAGAATTTGCAGATACCACTACAAGAACCATGAACATTTTTACTTCTATGCCTATGTAGGAAAAGGAACAATATAATTTCATATGCAGAATAAAGTTTCATGAATTTGCCTTCACGTTCATTCATTCCAACCTGTACAATTATTTCGCAATTCAGAGTGATTCATAGCAAAGTTCTCAGTGAAGTGTAATACTTTATGTAATCGAGAACAATACAGAAAAATATTAAAACCATGAAAAGTCTGTGATGTAAAGTTGTCAGGCCTGGTTTATATTGACTCAAAACCCATTTCACCCACTTCAAAAATAATTATACCCTATCTTATCTGCCTAGTGGAACATATCTTAAATAACATTCTCAGAATTTAAAATAATGTTCCATTGTTTAATATCAGATGACTTTTGTAACAGTCTATCAATTCTTTTAATTTACTTTAATTTAATTTTATTAATTTAATTTTATTGTCGAGGTGATATACAGAGGGGTTACACTTACATCTATAAGGTATTGACAACATTTCCTATTGAACTTGTTATCCTCTCCCTCATTTATCTCCCACTTTCCCTCCCTCCCCCCAATTCCCTCTTCCCAAGTTGTATAGATCATTTCTAACATATTGTCTTGTGAGTATCACTGTTGCATTGGTTCTCCCTTTGTCTTTTGTCTCACCATTTTGTTGTTTCTCTTCCCTTCCCTAATTCAGATAAACATACATATACATAATACCCAGGGTACCAAAATCAAATACAGTGACAACAGGGGATATACCATAGGAATAAAAAACACAAAAGAAAAATGAAATCACATAGTATGTTAAAAACAAAAATGACAAAGAAAAACCTCTGGTGTCTATGTCTTGGAGTTCATTTCACTTAGCATCATCTTATACGGTCATTATGTACATAGCAATTGAGCTATTCTACTTATCTTCTAGGACTATCCTAGACATATACTAATTATTACAAATGAAGGAAACTGTGGGATCTATGTTTCTTTGGGTCTGGCTTACTTCACTTAATATGATTTTTTTTCCAAGTCTTTCCATTTCCTTACAAATGTGGCGGTGTCATTCTTTCTGATGGAAGCATAAACTATATATGGATATAGATAGAGATAGAGATATAAACATAGATATATCTCACAGAATCTCAAATACAGAAATAGCAATCTTTGAAATAATAATTGAAATCTTAGATTGCAAATTGACATGTGGATTCAAGGGTGTGTTGACTGGTTTTTCATTTCTATAAGAAAATACTACAGAAAATTAAATTACAAAGGAATTATTTTGACTCCCAGTATCAAAGATTTCAGTTCCTTTTCAATGACGCTCTCTCAGCAAAGTTTAAGAATATTTTCTTTCTTGTTTTTGACAAAATATAAAACTTTTCACAGCCATATGTTTTAAGTTTGTCAAAATAGAATTGACACAAACATTCTGTGGTGTTTCCACATCTGTTCATTTCTGATTGAACTAAAATGGACAAGAATTTTCCCTTTTCAAGTATTGCTGGCAAAAGCATTTCCCTTAACAATGGGAACATATCAGCTCTTTTCCACAATGTTAGCACTCACAATGGTAATTCTAAGGACATGAATCCTCGTTGTGGAACAAAGGTAATGTTCAATTATTTTTGAATGTCAGAAATCCGTTTGGCATGAAATATTGAATGTTAACTTCGTTGAACTGTGACTTTCTTTATTCTCAAGAGATAAATGTCATGCCATCGTTAAAGCAAGAGAGATCTAACAGAATGCTGTCAGCAAAGCTTTATCTAGATAATCAACATAACAGAACAAAACTCTTGAAATAGCAAGGTTCAAGGTCTTAGCTAAGAAGCAGCAGGAAATAATGTGTGTGTGTGTGTGTGTGTGTGTGTGTGTGTGTTGAAGGTTTTGACACTGGTTAGTTTTCATGCAGTAGACGATACGTCTCAGTTCTCTGTAATAATTCTAATCTAATCAAATTTGTTTATCTCTAAGCAGTGCAAATACTGTCTTTGCAGAAATATCTAGATGCATCCATGCACGCATGCCTTCCAGTGAAGAATGTGTTTTGCTAATGGCAAAATATCCTTTACATTTACATAAATAATGCTTTATGAATCCCTTAATTCTTGTGTATCTTTGCACCAACAACCTACATCCAGCTACAATAAAATATGAATTTGACCTGAGTATTTGCAAAATGCAAAACTACCAGTTGCCAGAAAGTAGTTCATGTTTTTTAAATAATTGCTATATGTTTTAATTTGAGGTTATTGTTGACTAATATGATTTTAGTAGTTTTTTTCTTTAATGTGTAGCAAATCCTTAAAGTAAAAAAAAAATGTTAACTCTGAGTCTAGTCCATTAATGCTCCTCTACTCTTGGCAAGGCAGAGAACAGTTTTTAAGACATTTCTTTTATGTCAATGACAAATTCAAGATTTCTTTTAAGTTCCTCCATTTGACAATCGAGTCACATACTTACAATGCACTTTACCATTAATGCAGTTTTAATATAGATAGCTATTAGTTGACTTTTTTCTTTGGCTTTTGGTAGGAATGTAGCCACACATGACTGGAACTTTTCTGTTTCATTAGTGTCAGTAAGAGAAATAAAATGACATTATTAGAAAATTTTATCATTTTCTATTTTTAAGGGACTTCTATATATTAATAATTTGAATAAAAACCGCTTAATGGTGGGAGTAAATTCCACCATTAAGAAACTCTTACAAACATAATATAAACCGAAGAACATCTTTTTTTTTTCAGTTTGCAAACATTTGTTTATTCATGAGGCATTTTCAATAACATATAGACAATAACTATCAGACACATGCATAGTTATTTTAATACAAAGAACTCTCAAAAGACGGAGGAAAATGAACGTGTGACTATTCCATGGAGAAACAAAACTGATATCAATAGAAAGTTCACAAGCTATACCCCAAAGAAAATATCAAAATTGTAAAGTTTTAGAAGTTATATTTAGAAAAATTAATATTTTAACTAGATAAAAATTGGCATTAGGAATCTTCCATCTTTTAAACATTGCATGTGAGCTTGTCCATTTAATAAATAATAAGTCTTTCTAAATTTATAATTATTTAAATTGCAGACATTAAAGAAGATAAAATTTTAGAATTATGATTAGGCCATTTGAGATTTCTCAGCATGAAAATTATCCTGCAACTTTTTAAAATAGTGTTCCAATCAAATTCTTCACTATTGCTTGATTAACTTGTGCTTTTCCATGTTGTCTTTTTTTCCATTTAATGTGCTTCTGGTAAGTGTTAAAAAAATATTTTCTTCAATGATATGACTACTAGGAATCTAGCAGTTTAAAAGTAATACATTTCCTTCAAAGTCTATTGCTATTCTGCCATTTAGAGAAAATAATCCTTCTCTATGATTTATAAATGTAACTGCCTTGAATAATGAAATGAATATGGACATGCTAAGAAATATATTCATTTTGGTTTAGTTTATTTGGTGAAACATCTACTTCACAATTTTATGGGACAGAAGGGTTTCCTTCTGTCTCTATTAATACAGTGTTGGAAGGTCAATATTCACAAAATATAGTTTTTCTGAGCACATTTGCTTGAGTTACATTATGGTTTTGTTAATAACTTTTCACTCTTAGGTTTGAATTCCCTAAAACTATTACATTTTCTAAAGCAGTAATGATTTGTAAGCAACTTTTTTTGCTATAATACAATGTAATATGCAACTTGTATTATTGTAGTTAAATCAAAATCTTGACATACATAAGGCAGTTACATTATAATTTTAAGAGTAAGTTGCTTGGGGTTGAGGAGTTTGGATCTAACTATCACTGGTCCCTTACCAATTCCAGAGTTGTGAGAAATGCCTATAGTTAATTAACGAACTCTGATGCCGGGCAGACCTGGGTTATGTTACATTTTTCCCTAATCAGAAGGAACAATCATCTGGAAGATTTTAACAAACTACTCAGTTTCAATTTTTTCATTCTGAAATGCAGGATCATCACATCCATGTAATAGTAAACATGAATTATTATGGCTATTCATGTGCTACCCATTTCTGGACACACTGTGTATTCTGCACATGCCTTGTGTTCCACGTTCCTTGGTGCCTCTGTAAGTGGAATCTAAAATCTGCATCATCTGAAAGGTGAAGTTGATGTCTGCCAAACCTCTTTCATTGAAACCTCATTTCACCAGAGTTAAGCATTTTCTCTTTTGTTTTGAAGAATATTTGCAGAACAAAACTAAGATTTATCTGATTGAGAAAGAAAGCATGAATTAACTTTTAGCTGTTTAAGAACTTACCATGTGCCAGGCAGCATACTAATTATACAGACAAAACACTTAAGCCAGGCGCTCACGCCTGTAATCCTAGCCACTGAGGAGGCTGAGATCTGAGGATCACGGTTCAAGCCCAGCCCCGGCAGAAAAGTCAGTGAGACTCTTATCTCCAATAAAGCACTAGAAAATCGGAAGTGGCGCTGTGGCTCAAGCGGTAGAGTGCTTGTCTTGAGCTGAAGAGCACAGGGATAGCAACGTCCAAGCCTAGCGTTCAAGCTCCACGACCGACAAAAACAAACAACAACAACAAAAAACACTTAATGGCTCCTTCTTTTCTTCATAGATTTTTTGGGGGGAGTCGGTCGTGGGGTTTGAACTCTGGACCTGGGTGCTGTCCCTCAGCTCTTCAGCTCTAGGCAAGTGCTCTACCACTTGAGCCACAGCACCACTTCCGTTTTTCTGGTGGTTAATTAAAGATGAATTCTCACAGACTTTCCTGCCCAGATGGCTTTGCACCACAATCTTCAGATCTCAGCCTCCTGAGTAGCTAGGATTAGAGGCATGAGCCACCAGCTCTGGGCTTTCATGGATCTGTTCATGAGGGTGGATACATACCAGAGGAAAATAACAAGAAAAATTATCATCAAATTGTCATGAGTTAGCAAATCAAGAATGAAAAGAAGATGAAGAAAAATTAGAGAATACAAAAGAATGCTGCCTATGAACTGATAAGCTTCATGAAATTTCAGCTACAAATTTGCTGGAAATAGAAGATGGAACCAACAATGCGGAAAATGAAAGAACTAACTCCAAGAAGGAAAAAGGATCAATGAACAAATCCAGAATTGTGTACAACTCAGAGTGTGACATGTGAGAAAACAGAACTTTTGTGACTACAGTTTAATAATCCATGTAAGACTGAAGGCAGAGAGTAAAATGAAAGAACTAAGAATACACATAACCAACATTGTTACATATTATTTATGTGCAATGGGATGATAGTTAATAGTTTCCATATGGGTAAGATGGTCTACTTCATATTTCAAGGATTTTTGCTGACATAGCTTAGATTGAAAGAGAAAAATGGAGACAAGGAAGAAACTTGTCAGTATCAGAATGCTTTTTTTTCTTTTTCTACTAATCCAGCAAAGAGTGGTAGCAGCCTAGACCAAGATATTCACAGTGGTGGTACACACATGATTTGGATTTTTTGTTTTGTGGATTAATAAAGGAACATGTGGAAGATGAAAAACACCAATGATTATTTCTTAATTCTTTCATGGACTATAAGGATGATTGGCAGTCTGTGGTGGTATTCTAGTCTTGACATAGGAGAAAAACACCTATGGGTAGAGAAAGACTATATTTGGAAGGCAACTGAGCATCCCTCTGCTTCTTTAACAGGTTAGCAGATTGTATACTTGGATAGGAAGAGGTAGACCAAGAAGTCTTTTGCCAAGCAATATTAAAATTTGTGGTTAAATGTTTTCCCATAAGTATAAAGTTTATAGACTAATAGTTTGATAGATAGTATACTATTATGGATCATTCCTAAGTTACTAACTGGTGAATTTCAATTTCTCACATTCATTAGTGAATTCAGAGACATTATTTATGCTGGACTCTGGTGGCTCATGCTTTAATCCCAGCTACTCAGGATGTTTAGATTTGAGGATCGTGGTTCAAAGCCAGCCTAGGCAGGAAGGTCCCTGAGACTATTATCTCCAATTAACCACCAGAAAACCAGAAATGGAGCTGTGTCTCAACAAGGTAGAGCACTAGCTTAGATGAAAATTGCTCAGGGACAGCACCCAGATCCTGATTTCAAGCCCCATGACCAACAACAACAAAATCTGACGAGAATACCTTTAATATTCTAGGGTATAAATATTTTAATTTTAATGTTAATAACCTTTCTATAATGCGCAATACTCATGAAAATTTTACATTCACTCTAAAGAGTCTTCTAAATATAACTATGATTTGAAACTGTTTTCATTTATACCATTTTCAAAACCACCTGACAGGTCATTTGCCAATTTTTAAATTATGAATGCCAATGAAGAGCAATTAAATGTAATAGCACAAAAACCATTGACACAGGAATAAGAAAATTTCTCATGATGGAACTGACTGGATATGAAATCCACAGAAATGTTCTGAAAATTTTATGTTCTCAAAAATTTCTAAGTACAGAAAATGAAGCATTGCTAAACTGCATTGACATTTAATAATGCTTATTTCACAAACACAATTTTCATAGGGAATGTAGACCCCATCTTCTTCATTTCTGTGGC
Source organism: Dipodomys ordii (assembly GCF_000151885.1). Classification (NCBI taxonomy): domain Eukaryota; kingdom Metazoa; phylum Chordata; class Mammalia; order Rodentia; family Heteromyidae; genus Dipodomys; species Dipodomys ordii. The sequence goes on along the minus strand of NW_012267246.1, from coordinate 6,251,665 downwards.
ATATAAATAATTCTTTGTGAAACAAAGAATCAATGGATCAAATGGGTTGTTATGATTATTTTCCTCTTAGATATTTAACCTTTACTTAACAATTCTTAGAGTGATTTCCCTGACAACTTTTAAATGTTTGTTATTTTGCCTCTAGTCTCCAATTCTTTGTGAAATACAAACCATACTGTTTCTAATCTTGAGACATTAAACCACAATTACTTTGGAAGTCATCTGTATTAAGCTGATTAAATAATGAAAAGAGATGGGATATATTCTAAAGTATTTAGGAAAATAATCCCTACATTTAAAGGCACAGATAAGAGTTCCTTTCTCCCATAAAATAAATTAAAGGCATATTATTAAGGAATGACCCTGTCTTTAAGAGATAAGGGTAAATTTGGCTATTCTCTATTCTTAATTACAGCTGCAGATATTTTTCTATAAAAGTTCATTTACAACTAGCTTCATGAATTTGTCTACTAACTTATTGTCATTAACCTGCAGGTAACACTTAATATTTTCTTTTTTACTACAAGTCAAAAGATATTACATATTCTAGGACATTCATAGGAAATATATGTGTTTCCAAACAAATGTTTTATTTACTAGAGAAAATGTTATCTTTATTATATTTAAGTAGTTTAATAATTCGTGTTAACCTTATTTCTTAGTGTCTCAGTGAACTATTATTTGATTTAGTCCATTACCTAATAATTACAATCAACCCTGCCATCTTTTAACTCTGCCAGCTGGAACAAATCATGCTTACTAAAAACAACACCTATTTGAGTATGGTTACATTCCTGAAAATTAGAAAGATATCTTTAGTTTTCAGTCATCAGTCACATAAATTATGTTCTGTTTATGACAGACTTTCCCCAGGGTTTACAGATTCTTTTCTTGTGGAGTGTTGGTGGGTCATGTTTTCTTAGGAGGCTGAGACATGGATGATCAAGGTTAAGAGCCAGTCTGGACAGGAACCTCCAACTAACAAGCAAAAACAGCTGGTCTGGGGTGTGGCTCAAATGGAGGGGCCCCAGCCATGAGCAAGAAAGTGAAGCCAATATGAAGCTTTGAGTTCAAGAAGTCTCTTTGAGGGGCTGGGAAGGTGCCTCAGTGGTAGAGCGCTTGCCTTGCATGTCGCTGTGGCTCAAGTGGTAGAGTGTTAGCCTTGAGCTGAAGAGTTGAGGGACAGTCCCCAGGCCCAGAGTTCAGGCCCCATGACCGGGTCCTCCCCCAAAAAAGAAGTCTCTTTGAGAAATGCATATAGATAGACCTAGATATAATAATTGTATTTAATCCTACCGCTATGTAGATATAACTATGTAGCTATACAGATAGAAAGATATAGAGATAGCCAGATAGATTGGTTTATAGATCCTTATATAGTATATTCTTTAATAAGATGCCATTATATTGTATTATGAGATGCAGGTAAATATAGATCTAATTACACACATAGATATACAGATGTTTTCCAGGCTTAATGCTGTGCACTACCTCTTCAGCCATACCACAGTCTATTTTTTAAATGTTTTCTTACTTTGTAGTTTACAAATATATAACATAGAAATTTGCCTAAATTTATATTACATATGTATTAAGGAATTATGTAGAAAAAACACATGTGTTCTGCTTGAGGTGCACTTGGGAATAAATCATTGTTCAAATCATTGCACATGAGAGACCACAGTGGATAACAATGTCTGCATTAAAGAAAGTTAAAGAAGTAAACCAGGTCTATCTACCTGATGTACGTAGGTCATAAATGCAGATCAGAAGATAAAAATAGATTCCTTGTTAAAGTCTGCAGCAGTTTGAGAACACTGGTATGGTCTTTCAGTACCTTTAGAACCAGGACACATCAAGCACTATAATTTAGGCTGTTAGAACACATACTCTGTAGCTGAAATCCCACATTTTTAGAAGGCAAAGAGAAGTACAAGGTGATCTTCATATTTATGTTGTATCTGAAACACCAGTTCAAGGGAATTCTGGTCTCCCCTCCTTCTCACCCCTCCCCAACTGAAAGATCTCATTTATACCCTGATTATGCACAACTCCCAGGAACCCCCCCACCTCCCATGGTGTTTGATAAGTCCAGGCATATTCAAGTTGATTTAAAAATTGGAATGATAGAAGATTCCCCCCTCAGACTCCTTCTGTTCTTCAATTTTCTTTTAATTAATTAATTTATTTATGTATTTATTTATTTGTCTTTTGGACTCCTCTTTTCTCTTGATTATCCATTCACCAGCTGACTGGTTGGACAGTGGACCATGATAGTAGTGCTTTGCCAGCAGAGCTCTCCCATCATGGAAAGATAGGGTGGAAGGTTTACACATTAGTAATAATAATAGTAACAATCACAATAATAATAATAATACACTGTCTTCTGGCAGTGCGGATCATCCCATTGCATGGGATGTCAACGTGCCTCCATGTGTGCAGCCTCGTGGCCCGGCCTGGCAATGTCCTGGTCGCACTTGTGACACAGGAGGTGGCGGCCCCGTGTGTTCCCCTAGGTCCTAGCCAGTTCATGGGAGAGGACACAGTCCCCCACAGCCAACCGGGCCACGGTGGAATGGATTCTCACTGGCGTGGGGTGGCAGATGGGCCTGGAGTTAAAAGCTCTAGGTTGCACCCCAAGCCCCATTCGTCCCTTTCTGGGGCCAGGTGCTTGCACTCTTCTTGTTAATGGAGCAACGAGGCTGTGGCTGCATGGGGCCGAGCAGGAAGGGAAGGCAGCTGTGCCCAATGGACATACAATCCCTAGGGAGCCACAGGGCAGGGTGACAGGCCCTTGGCCAGCAGCTCCTCGGAACACAGGTCTGATAGTCCTTCTGAGGAGCTAGCTGCTGTCCCTGGGAAAAATCCTGTGCCCTAAGCAGTGTCCATTGCTGAGACAGTGTTAAAATAATCTTTTTATTCTTTTAATAGTATATATATATATATATATATATATATATTATATTTTTATTGTAAAGATGCTGTACAGAGAGGTTACAGTTACATGAGTAAGGAAATGAGTCCATTTCCTATGGAGCAATGGTATCTCTTCCTTTGTTTTTCCCCTACCATCCCTTCCCTCCCCACCTCACCCCCCCTCAAGTTGTAGAGTTCATTTTCAACATAGTGTCTTGTACATCTCTTTGGGTTTTTTTGTTTATTTATTGTTATTGTAAAGGTGATGCACAGGGGATTACAGTTATGTAGGTCAGGTAATGAGAACATTTCTTTTTGACAATGTCACCCTTCCCTGCTTTCCCCTTGTTTATCCCTCCAGTGTTCACCCCCACCCCAGTAGTATAGTTCATTTTCAACATAGCATCTGGTGAGTACCACTGCTGCATTTGTTCATCCTTTGTCCCTCTGTTTGTGTACATACTCCCCTTTATCCTCCCAAAGACAGATTTGTTTCAAAATCACTAGTTTTCAAAGTAGAGTCTCAGTGTTTTTCCTTTGTGCTGGCCTCAGACTGAGATCGTCCAACCTATAGCAGCTTATTTATTGAAATAGGGTCTTGGGAAACATTTTCCTCATCTGCTTTCAAAGCGTAATCCATCAGGGTAACTGAACTTTGTATATGTATGAACCACCACTTGTGGTGTTTTGTTTTGCTTTACTTTAAGATGACACGAGAACAATACATAGTCAATAGAACAGATAACGTGAATTCTGACCTCTCTTCGGCCTCCTGATGTAAGATGCGGGGAATTGTTGTGAGATTCAGAGGCAGCCGAACCCACAACCTGCCAGGAGATCACAGGCTCAAGACCATGAAACTGTACTGCCCTGTCAGGTCTTCCACTCATGGATTGAATAAATTACATGAGTTATTCTATACTTTATTTAAAATCAATTCTGTAGCATTTGCCCAACTCCAGGCTAATGTTAATGTTTGCATCACATTTACAATAGACAAAGCTAAATATATATTTTCAATTAAAAATTAGTCCATCAGAACATATTTAGATTATACCTAATGGGACATAAATCTATCTATCTATCTATCTACTATCTATCCATCTGTCTGCCTGTTTGTCTATTTAAGGAAGGAAAAAAATCTTTGAAGCTTACAGTACTGTAAGCGTAATACACAAACTATTGTTTTACAAAATATTTGATTGATGTAGTCAGCTCTTCACTAGATACAAGGATATTTTAAATACTCATGATTTATACACATGCATGTTTTTTTTGGAATAAACAGAACAATTTTATTTAAATCCAGTTTTAAAATTACATAAAGAAAATCAGCCAGAGGACACCAGCAGACATCTCTCAAGAGGAGAGAAAGGACTTCTATAAGGGCTTGCACTAGTGCTCAGTGGAGCTCAGGACTTTCGGAGTCTGCACCTCCCTCCACACCCAAAGTTATGCCTCCAGGCTTAATTTGGTTGGAAGTTCAGTGGCTTGGATGTGGTGCTGGAACTAAATTGCCCTCTGTGGGCAAAGGTGGGTCAATAGCAGACAAAGTCTGTTGGACCTGTGAAAGTCACAGATTGGAGTCCATTTCTGTGAAAGTCACAGATTGGAGTCCATTTCTCCTAGGTGACAGGGGCAACCTTGAGCTGAAGGTCAGCCGAAGCGTGGACTGGCTCTTCACACGTCGGCTACTGGTGGGAGGGGATTCTCCTCACATTCAGTGGTCACAGACACCTCCTGATGCCTAAGTGTAGCTCCTGGCCTCTCTTCATCTTCCTCCTCGGGTAGAATAGAGTCTGTGTCAGGTACCACAGACTGATCCACATCTGCTGCAACCTGTGGTGGCTCATCATCATCTGACACAGATGCCGTGGACGAGAAGTCCTCCAGCTGCAGATCTTCTGCGTGGTTTGGATCCTCGGTTGTGGCCTCAGGTGCAGCTAGTTCTTTCTCAGGTAGGATGGGCCAAGGCCCATCTAGAGCCACATCGGCTGCATCCTCTGCCTCTGATGGAGCTGAGTCTTCTTCATAGACCATGGGCAGGTACACGACAAGATGCAGAACTGGTCTCCGGGGCTGTGGCTTTTCTGCTACTTTTACTGGCAGGGCTGGCTCTGTCTCCATGGCTCTGCTCACATCCACCTGGGTACACGACAGTGGTGGCTCTTTTGCAGGCCCAGCTGGAGATTCGTGGCTCTGGGGTGAAGAGGACACAGCCATCCTGGCCTCCGGGGCTGCTGGAGCACATGATGATCCTTCAGTTGCTACCTCAGCCCCACACAGCTTGGTCATCAGTGGAGTCATCAGACGAGTGGGTACAAACGGCTGGGCACTTGGCCCCTGGGGTTGAACGCTGGGAGGAGGCATAGCAGTGTCCCCATCCCTGTTGTCCTCAGCCGGGCTGGCAGAGGCCACCGTGCGGTCTCTCCTTATAAACTGCCAGAAGGTTCTTCTGGGTCTGGGTTGAGGCTGGGGTCTGGGGCGAGGGTGGATCCAGTGTCTACAGGTATCCACCAGGCGCTCTCTCCAGGATCTCCTGGAGTCGGAACTCGTAAAAATCTGAAAACAACAGGAAAACATTTTCCGTGCTTTCCGTACTAGGTCTCAACCAGTTTCCAGTTGTGACCGGTCTGGAATGTGACCGCTTGGAGACCTGGGTTCCAAGTTCTCTTTGGTCTTTTATCAATGCTGAGGTCACTTCTTGGGGTTCTCTTACCTAAGTCCCTTCCCTGAACAGAACCCCACAAAGTCCCCCTGGGCTTCTAACTGCTCCTCCTAAGACCATCCCTATTGACACAAGTGGACACAGTTTTACCAATACACTCTATCATCCCTGAAAAAGGCCCCGGGGGTCAGTTGGTACTTTAGTTTCCAGGAGATAGAGGGGAACGCAGAATATTTAGTATCTTGGTCTTTGAAAGTTTTCCTGTGTGCATAAGAGCCCCAAACCTTGGTGCTTTCAATATACAAACATTTGAAGGAGAGACTTGATGGCAGAAAAACTGACATTTTTCAAGAATAGATGAAGAAAGGTTCCAGTGTCATAGCTGCTGCTCTGGAGCTCTCAGGACGTTCTTAGGAAATGTGAGGATTGTATTCACATCTGCAGTAGAATCTGTCCTTTCAGATTGGGGCTGGGGCCTGGCTGGCTATGTCTATAAGATCTGAGGTCTCCTCTAAGGTAGAGGTGGTCTCATAGAGCTGGAGTGGGCAGAGTCCAATAGATCTCCAGAGTGGCCAGGGAGTTAGAGACCAGTGGGCCTCAGTGATATGGGAAAATCTATCTGGAGATGCAGATCAGTGAGAAGCTGTGCAAGCTCCACCAAGGTTAACACAGCCAGCTCTAAAGCCAGGGGTCGCTCAGCTCCTGCCACAGCTGGATGTGGCTCTATCCTGGGCAACACAAGCATTGCTAGCTCAGGATCCCTAGCAGGTGCGTCATTTGGTGGCTCATGTGTCACAGCTCCAGATCTACAGCAGCTGAACCACAGAGTGGCTCATCAGCTCAGAATCGGCAGCAGCCATGTCATGACAGTGGTTTTCCCACTGTCACACAAGGAAGATCGCCTTGTCACAGCCCCAGGTCCGCAGCTGCTGAACAACAGTGTGGTCCTTCACCGGCCCCAGGCTCCTCTCTTGGGTAACCATGATGAGGGAGCCCCTTCTCTCCTTAAGCTTCAGCAAGACCAGTGCTTGATTCCCCAGGGGTCCCTGGAGTTAATATTGCCTTGAGACTGACCTCCCCAGTAAGCACAGACTCTGTTGTCTGCTGGGAGACTCCAGCCTGGCCGCTCCCAAGAAGTCAAGAAGTCTCAGACACTTATGCCTCTGCAGCAGGGAGAAGGGACTCCATTCCAGGTGCTCAGAAGCCTTTCCTAGGTGCCCAGCTGGTTCCTGTCTGAGCCACTGAAGAGGCTGGGAACAGTTCCCCCTGGGGGCTTGGCTGGTTTCCAGCCTGGATCACTGTGCTTGGGTGGAGAGGGTTCAGGAGCCAGGTGTAGTTTTTCATACAGCAGTTCTTACAGATCCAGCGGAAGCAGAGGCCCAGTCCTTACTGATACCTGACCGCAATGTCAGGAGCCCCCCTATCTCTGAACCCAGTCCTGGGGGAGGGGTGCTGAGGTCTCCAGAGACCGCTCAGCTGTGCAGATATCTCCAACCCTGGGACAGCATCGTGGGTTCCAGTGGAAATTTCCCAAGACCTTCTGGTCCTCCAGCAAGCCTGGCGTCTCCCAGAAGACACACCTACCGCCATGCACGTCCTCACACATGTATGTTTATATGTAATACTTTAAGTTACATCTTGTTGAAAATTTAAATACAACCTTCCCTTTGACCAAATGACTTGGCCACACAAAAAGGACATATGCTCTACCTGAGGCTTTCTAGGAACTGATAAAAGTCCCTCTTTCTGTTTCCTCTTTTGTGTTATTATCTTTAAGCAAGTGCACAAAGGAGTTGCCAGTCAACAGGCCAGTTTCTGAATACAAGGCATCATGACCCCTGTCTCCCTTTTAACATTGTCACACACACACACACACACACACACACACACACACACACACACACACACACACACACACACCTCCCCTCTCCACTCCTTCCCTCATTCCTCTTGATTTTTGTAAAATACACATTGGATTTTTGACTGCATTCTCATCTTCTCCTCTTCATTCGTCTCTTTGGTTCTTAAGAAGTAAAACATCTTTTGCAGCTATTTTAACTAAAAGAAAGCTGTTCTTCAGTCATCTGACTGACAGCTCCCAGGGTACAAGGTGAGATGCATGCTAAATATACCCATGTCACAAAGGCTTAAGTAGTTGAGAGAATTAGATTTACCACAGTCTGCTATTGGTAATATATGGCAGAGAATTGGGAAAATGGACTGCAGGATTGCTTTGTGGAAGAAAAGCATTAAACCTTCACTTGTGTCAAAATAACTGCAAGTGAATCCATGGGGGAAACACACACACACACACAAACACACATACACACACACCACTGGTAACCTCAAAGATGGAAATTCTGTCTTCCAAATCAGAACTAAGCATAATGATTAAAAGGCATCCATTAAAGACCAACAGAGGTAAGCTTTAATATATCACTATAAATCTGTAACTATTAATTATGAAGCAGTTTTAGTAATAGTTTGAATTAATTTTAATGACATCTTAATTTATCTTGCTAAGACTGTTTTGTAGCCTGAATCTTGATTTGAATTTAGATACTGAAAAAATGGAGATTACCTAATAGTAGAGTAAATATTGTTTTTAATATGACTAATCCTATGAACAGCATCATAGTTTCTCAAAAATTGTTCATATCCCAAATGAACCAAGTTTCTTTGGTTACTTGGTGATTCATGACTGTATAAAACATAAACCTGGAAAGACTTACATGATACAAATGGTGATATTGATCAAGATTCATTGTACTCATGAACTGAAATGTTGTACATCTATTTAAAGATCAATTAAAATATTATTAAAATAGCATGCTGCATTCATTAATAGTGAGAACAAATACAGATGACAGATATGAGTAAACAATAAATAGCTTTTATATATAATACCTATTTAATGTGTCCTCTGTTTAAATTATTAACTGGGATTTTACTAAGTTAGTTTATCTCCTTGGAAAACACACTGTATCTTTCAAGAAATCTAAATGTAGACTTACCACTGTGAAAACATTTTTTCCATACCCATAATTTAGGTGTGTCCATTGTGGAATCAATACTACTGTGGTCAGGGAAAAGAGAAGGGTAGAATTCACTTTCTGAGTAGATACTCACACAGGAGCAGTCAGAAATATAAATAGGCTCATTCTACAAGCAATTCCTCAATCATCCTGCAATCAGTCCAAGGAATACCTCTTCCTCATGATTCAAAGGATATTTACACACAAATACAAGCAGAGCTCAGAAACTCTAATTAACAAAAATGAGTATCTGTCATATTTTGGTCTAAGTTTGGAAACTATTGTTTACAAAGGTATATACACCTATTACACCCAAATATGTACCTGCAAATTGTCTTGGAAAATGGAAAGGGTGATTTCATTTCTGTATTGTAAAAGAAAACAGGCAGCTATTGGTTGTTCTTTTATAAATGTAGCTCTTTAGTCTAAGAGGTAGAATAGTTTTGCCATAAAATTTGTCTTCAGGGAATGAATACTTAAACCATAGGGTTGTAAATGTGTAGAGTTTTTATTCCTACTCACTCCCATAGATATTCATTTGTATAAATCCAGGTGATATGTAGCAAGAAGATTAAAATGTGTTAAACTGGGATAAAATAAAAATGAACAACTTCCAACTTCTGATTGGTAGATTGTGCCTCATTCCTCCATAATTATTGCAGTCTAACTCTGATTTTATCATCAAATTTTTAAATATGAATTTTAGACTGGCCTGGTGTGAACTTTGGTGATGTAGACCTTGTGATCTACATATAACTTTCCTTATTGTCATTATACCTCGCTCAAATCTAGAGGACAAATCTCTCTCCCCCACCAGGCTTTAATTTTAGCCATCATCAGGATTGAATTCATACAAACCTATAATTATGAAATTGTACAAAAATTAGAAAAATATCACTAAATGTACAATTGCTTCCATGTAGTCAATGGTAGAAGTTTATAACTCTTCTGTTTTACAATATGTAATCAAGTTCAGAAAGCATTTAAAGATTTCGTGCATGTCTCCCAGATCCTTAAGTTACTCAATATAGATTAACTAAAATTAAATTTACATAGTTTGCCATATTTGCTTGGTAGGGGAAGCCCCATATGAGAAACAAACAAAAATAACAATAACAAACCCTGTGGTATATGTTCACTCCTACCGAAGGAAAATACACCATTGAGTGGATTAGGGCTGCCATTTTCTATCTCTGACCTCTAGCTGGAGAATGTATGTTGCTAAGACCAGTTGGAAGGTCTTCATTGCTCTCTCTCCTGTAAAAGAATTGGAGTCCATTGCTGACATGCTTCTAAGAAACCTGAGTGAAAGCATGGCATTTGCTGAGAGTCTCAGAGAGCTGTAGAGAGACTCCCAGGGAGGGAGGCTGCTTGTGGTCTCAGTACACTGCTAGATTTAAGAACAACCATTGCTTTCACTTTGTTCCACTTTTATCCTCATTTCTATTTATTTTTCTGTTATAATTATTTTTCCGGTAATGGGTCTCGAACTCTGGGCCTGGGCCCTGAGCTCTTCAGCTCAAAGCTAGAGCTCTACCACTTGAGCTACAGCAGCACTTCAGCTTGTTCTGTTTATGTGGCGCTGTGGAATTGAACCCAGGGCCTCACGCATGTGAAGCAAGCACTCTACCACTGAGCCACCTTCCCAGCCTTTTCTGTTATAAATTTTAAGAAGTAAAACAAGCCTTTTCATCAAATTTATGTTGCCCAGCACTTTTTAAATACAAAGACTTACTTAAAATATTAAAATTATAAATGATGGCTCAGAAGTCTCTGATACATTGATTGATTGGTTTGGGGCTGGAGCTCTTGAAATTGGAGATTTTGTGTTTGTTCACTTGATACTCGACTTCCTGAACTGATGCTCTATTTCTTCAACCATGACAGCTGGCCTTTTTGTTGATTAGCTAGAAATGTATAGTCAGTCTCATGTATATCTCTCAAGGTGTCTTCAAGCTATGATCTCAATCTCAAGAGTAGCTAATATTTCTGCTGTGAGCCAGTATTTAGAAACTGAGTGTGCTATAAAACTGTTACATTGCCAGAACACGTACATATGTTGGAGTGCACTAATCTACTGAAACACACATGTTAAAAGTAGCTTCACATAAAGTTAACTTTATTCTTCTCTTCAGTGTACATGCAATGCTTAAGGCTTACACATATGCACAATTGCAAACAACTACTATAATTCCAGTAATATCAGTTTCTCTTTTTAATTATACTTTAACAACTCTTGTAAGTCTGTGTAAATGTCCTTGTTAATGCAAACGTTTCATTTTACTCAGAAGTCCTTGAAGATTAAGAGCTATTCAGTAAAGTTGAAAGTATAAGTGTTGAAAGTTAAGCAGTGAATCAACATAAAGACATTCCCATACTCAGATGTTACATTCTAAACTAGAAGATAGAAATGCTATTTTACAGATAAATGTAAACAAAACATTTAAGCTGAGCAACGGTTTGATTAAACATCAAAAAGTTAATTTCACTTTTCCTGATTCATATTTCACAAATTAACATGATTAATTGCAATTGATATAATTAGCAAATATTCTGTTTCTTGAACATATAATGTATAATCATTTTCTTTTTCTCCAATGTATAAGGGCAGCAGAGACTCTTTATGCTAATGTTGTTGTTGGTGGTGGTGACAACATGGGTGGTGATGATGGTGGTGATAATTGAAAAGGTATTGGTGGTGAAGTTTCTTACTCAGCATGCTATGAAGAACATTGCTGTCAGCCTCCCAGCATTCTTCAAAGCTCAAAGTTGACCCAAGGTCACTAAGCCCATCCCTCCAGAACTGATTGTATCTTTCCCTGTGGGTGTTAGCGAGCAATGAGAAACTGCTGTTTGAGCTTCCTGCTTTGAGCAGCGAAAATTTCCTTGTCTTTCACTCGGGTTTCCTTGTCTTTCACTTGGGTGTCTCGTATGCTACTCCTAGACCGGAAAGGACAGCAAGATGGGAAGGAAGATCTCAGAAGCTTTCCAGCATGTGACACTGCAGCAGAACTTCTCGGAGGCATCTACCGGGAACTTGCTCAGAGTCACTTTGCTTTGACAAGACTTGTTCTCTAGGTTTTATCTCCCCTGCAATAGGACAAAGCAGAAAATTCTGATCTAATTATCCCTGACATTTTATGTGTGGTTTCTTAACCTCTGGCTCTGAACTCTAGAGCCAGCTGAGGAATGCCCTTCTCTTTTCTCTACATTCTGTGCCCTTCTGGGCTGTTTCCTCAAAACCTAACTCTAGTGCTGTGAACTTGTAAAATTCTGATTGAATCAAACATAGGCCTTACCTCAAATCAAGCCTAGTCCACAAAGAAAAAAAATCATCAAATTGAGCTTTACATTGGTTTTCCTAAGGCTAAGCCCTGGGTTCATCAGATTCCTTTGATACCTTCAAAAGAAGAAATTATTTTCTTCCTTTTCTATTTCCTTTCTTCTTGCTGCCTCCTCCTCGTCTTCCTCCTGCTCCTCCTCTTCCTCTTTTTCTCCTCCTCCTCTTTCATCTCCTCCTTCTCCTCTTCCATCTCCTCCTCCCTCTCCTTGCCTTCTCCTTCTCCTTCTCTGTCTCTTTCTTCTCCTCCTCCTCCTCCTCCTTCTCCTCCTTCTTCCCCTTTTCCTTCCCCTTCTTCTTCTCCTTTATTTTTCTCCCTTTTCTCCTTTGTCTCTGTCTCCAACTGACTTTTCTTTTGTTTCCCCTCTCCTCATTTTCCAACACATCTTACATTTCTTCCTTGTTGGTGCTAGTTTGGTAGCTGTCCCTAGAAATATTGCACTGCATTGTCAAAAGCCATTCTATTAACTATATATTTTCCTTTAAATATTCCCCTTTGGTTTTCAGCATTAGTAAGTGAACACTATGAAACACAAAGTGTTAGCAATTGCTATATTTTAACATAAAATAAATCTGAAGAATTAAGTATTTTCTGATGTCCTAGCCTGTATCACCTGTCTCAGCTGCAGGTCTTTGAGTCACTAAATTTTCACTTACCAGGTTGTACTGATCATTTCACTTTACATCATGATAGATAGAACTTACCCAACTTTTGCCCCTTGACCTCCCTAGATGCAAGACGCATACTCTACAAATGAGCTAAACTTCTCTCCTTAAAGCAACTGTCTTAACAGGTGCCTGCAATCCTAGTTATTCAGGAGGCTGAGATCTGAGGATTGGAGTTTGAAAACAACCTTGGAAGAAAAGAAGGTGAAACCCCTATTTCTAATTGGCCAAAAAAAGCCAAAGGTGAAGGTGTGGCTCAAGTGGTAGAGTGGTGAAAAGCGAAAGGACAGTGCCAAGATCTTGAGTTCAAGCCCTGTTACCAGCACAAAAGAAAAATAAAGTCTGAAATATACTCAAAGATCTAATCAAAGATATGCAGAAAAACAAAAAATGATATATTATCCATCAGTGTGAAGACCTAACCCCACAAGCAAAAGTAAAGATGCATTAGGTATTATAGAGCTAAAAGAACAATAACTAAAATTAGAATAAAAACCACTAGTGAAGTTCGATGAGAGATTCAAACAAATAGAATCTGTAAACCAAAAGATGGAAAATTGAGGAACAGATTAGAACGCCATGGATGCAAAGTGAAGACATGATATCAGGGCTTCATTGGAAGATCAGCACTCCCCAACCATCTATGAGAGTTAGCTCTAGAAAATGAACTGGAAGGAATGGACCAAGAGATTATTTGAAGAAAAAGGAAATTATGCCAAGTTTGACAGAAGGCATGCGTCTGAAAAAGAAAGCCAGAGAAGCACAAACCAAGTAGCATAAGCTAAGCGTAGAACATTACAGTGAAAAGATCAAAAGCAAAAACAAGCAAAAGAAGATACTTAACAGGAGAGAGACCAGATCTACAATGAAAAACAAAACAAAAACAACAACAACAAAAAGCTGGGTGCTGATGGCTCCCACTGAAATCCTACCTACTCAGGAGGCTGAGAAGTAAGGATCTCACTTGGAAGCCAGTCCAGGCATGAAGGCAATGAGAGTTATTTCCAATTACTAGAAAACCAGAAGTGGTGCTGTGGCTCAAAGTGATAGAGAGCTAGTCTTTAGCAAAAGTTGCTCATGGAGAGCACCCAGGCCCTGAATTCCTGGGGTCAAGTCCCACAACTGAAAAAAAGAATAACAAGTAAATTGATTTACTGAGATTCAAATTACTAAAAACTGAAATCAAAGTAAAAAAGATCACTAAAGGATGTTATTTTAAAATGAATATATTTATACGAAATTACACATAAGCAAATTGGAATTGGGAAGGGTAGTAGTCTACTGACTAACTGATAAGAATAAACCATAAAGAAAAAAATCTGCTCTGATGTACAATTAAAGAGGGTGAGTTAGTAATCAACTCACAGAGAAGAGCTATTAACTGAGTCCTTGGTGAATTCTACCACAGACTTATGGCCAACTCTTACACTTTTTCAACATATGGGTTTCCTAACTCATTCTACATTGTCTCATTTGGCAGTGCCAATAAGACATTATTAGAGGAAAATAAAACAGCTTTTGATAAATATCCCTACAATATCCTTAGAATGAGCACGGACAAAAACATCCTCAGAAACACACTAACTCTAATGCAATAGGAAATACAGATCTTTTCTATCAGAACTACCTTCTATTTATTGAGGCAATGAAAGTATATTCAGTTTATGAAAACTAATACTGTGGTAAGATATAATGCATTCAGAGAATGAAGAAAAATTCCAATCACATCCATCAATAGATAAAAAAATTAAAAAAATTCAACCTAATTTTCTATTAGGAAACAAGTATGAAAGAAATTTCCCGCAATATAATAAGCCATATGACTTTTATAAAGCACCCATAATGATCCCTACATGAAGTGGTTAAATGTTGAATATACTTGCAAACTGTTTATAGGATAAAGAACTAATATTCAGGATTATAGAACTATAATATTAAATACTATGTATCTCTTATTAAATACCTATTTTTTCACAACACTATGTTCCTAGAGCAAAAAAAAAAAAAAAAACAGACCTGAAATCCATTGATCAGAGATGTTGTCAGGTTCACATTACTTAAAACTGGCCATTAAAGAGAAAATGTATCACATAAGGAGATCTAACTCCAAAAACAATAAAATGTATTGTGATATACTGTCACGTAAACATGCTCTCTGACAAAATTTTTTAAATCGTAACTGCAATAATAATTCAACGAAGATAAAAAAATCATTGTGATCAATAAAGAGAAATAAAAAGTAACTTGTATGTTTTATTTCAATTTGAGTTAAAATAATAATTTTATTCACTTAGACATATTCAGAAATAAACATTGAGCACTAAGCTTTTGAATTAGAAGTAACACATCTCCACTAGAGAAAAACATGTATAAATCATGAAAACCAAAAGAATATTAACTCTCATCTAAATGATTGTATCTCAAATATTTAATGTTAAGACCAACGTTCTTACATCTTTTCCTCCAAGGGAGGTTATTTTTTATATGATTCAATTCACTGCACTTTGGGTAAAAAAATGTAATCTAAAGTAATATACATCAAGTAAAAAACCATTCAAATGTATCTTATTCAAAATTAAATATTCTTTTATTATAGGAAAAATAGTATCCCCTAAATTGTCAAAATCCCTCTTCTAAAACTGGTTAAAATATGATGGTGACAATGCCATGCTACAAATAATAATGAAGCCACAATAAAATGCATCTCTGCATTCACTCATGGACCAGTAGAATCTATCACTTTTGATAGGGTTTAGGGAAAGTATCTAAAGTAATTTCACAGTGTAATGCACAGTTTCTTACCAAGTTTTCAAATTGCCTCGAAGACAATGTAATGAAGAAGGAAACATAAACAGCTAAATCATCTATAAAAAGTGTGAAAGTATTTTACAACATACACGACTATTGTTTAGCTGTGACAAGATTGTAAAGAACTCCAACTTTGTGGTCAATACTGTAAAGGATTCAAAATAATATAACTTATACTACTTCCTTTTCATTATAAGGCTTGGTTCTATTCTTTAAGAATTTAAGGTATGAATCTCTAAAAGCATATCACTCTTGTCCATAAGTATTACTTTAAAATTTCATACCTATAAATATCAGAAACTGTGTTGATGTAGTGTTATTACCAATGAGTGAATTTGCTCTTATTATTTGCTTCATGTTATGTCTGATAGTTTAAACAGAGAGCAACCAGATATACATGTTTTATTAGTATTAGACTAATAGACTATATTATATATCTAGTTGAGTCAGCTATTATATAATCTCCAAAAATTCTGTTTTATGTGTGAAAAATGCATACAATATTCTATTCTATAGAAAATATAGAACAAATATTCAATGAAAAATGGAATAAACATAAATCAACATAAAAGAGAGATACCTGCATAACTATGTTGGTAGCAATTTGTTCACGTTTACAATATATAAATTGTATAATCAATCTTGATGTCAGAAGGCTGATGATTAAATAAAGAAAACATGGTACATATCACACCTGTAATCCTAGCTACCCAGGAGGCTGAGATCTGAGGATCACAGTTCAAAGCCAGCCTGGGCAAGAAAGTCCGTGAGACTCTTATCTCCAATAAACCACTCAGAAAACCAGAAGTGGTGCTGTGGCTCAAGTGGCAGAGCACTGGCCTTGAGATGAAGAGCTGAGGAACAACACCCAGGCTCAGAGTTCAAGCCCCACAACAGACCAAAAAGAAAAAAGAATTTTGTCACTTCAGAAAAATGAATAGAACAGGTGATCATCACATTAAGTGAGCTAAGCCAAGCTCAGAAAGACAAATATCACATTTCATCTCATATGTGGATAATAATATCGAATATTATTAATTTTATTACTATAATTATATATTTATTAATAGATTACTATTACTTTTACGATTTTATTACGTATAACTAACACATGATAATATATGTATATACTATGTGATATGATTATTTATTATATAATTATAACATTGATTGAATAAAATATATAATTTCCTGCTATTCTATATTATATAATTATTCAATCATTATTAGTAATAATATTAATAAAACAACCATTGGCATGATTGTAAGAGAGAGTCTGTTTGGAGGGGACATCCGAGAGGCGGAGGGGAAGAAGTGTATGGGGCAGGGACTTTTACACAGTTTCATTAGGTAGGGACTAAAACAGCACAAGGTAATCCTCTACTAATTGCTCAAGAGCTGCAAGGCAAGGGTTGATTCAAAGAGGATCACAGTTGGGGAGAAAGTGATGGAAGTCCTTTCTATGCAGTGGAAAGTCCTATGTACAAGGAAACCTTTCTGCACAGTGACTTTACAGTGACACCTGCGAGTGGAGCGTCCCTGAGGCTCGGGGCAGACGGACTGCACAATGGCCAGGCAACGCTGAGCTCACTGCCCTGGTCCAGGGACGCAAACCCCACGCGCCCGCATCATGCACGGTTCCTCCTCCTACACCCAGGGATGGCATCATGGTCTCCCGTGACTCACACTGCTGACCTCCGAGAAGGGAAAGGGGACGCAATTCCCTCAGACCCCTAATACTCCCTTTCCACACACTCACACGCGTCCAGAGCTCAGAACTGCCTGTGCTGCCCTGGGCCTGGGCAGTGGCCACACATCCCCTATCGAAGCCTCGAGAAACCACTGCACCCCACAGGCACCACGCAGCAGCTCCTCAAAAGCTCAGTGGTGAGATGCTCACACAAGATGCTCTGAGGACACTTTGATCTTAGTGGTGCGGCAAGGTCATCCGTCAGGGTGGAACCACAGAGGGGTTAGCCCGCCAGGCTGGTTCGGAACACGGGGAAGGCAGCCTGGCCTGCGATCTGATCTGCAGAAGTTGCCCGAGGAGACAGCCTAGATCCCAGAGGAGACAGCCTAGATCCCGGAGGAGACAACCTAGATCCCAGCCTAGGGGCGTCTTGGACCCCCAGGCTCCCCAGCCGCGCTCCTCCTCCAGGACCTGATGGTCCGGTGTGTCCTGGAAGGGCCCTGGCTAGGCTGCCGCGGGTCTGCTGTTCTCCCCAGGTGTAAGGGGAAAGCCTGCGGGCAGCTGGTAGAGGAAAGGAAGTCACCAGCTGCTGTCTGATGTGTCTCTGCACTGGGTGCTGAAGCTCATTCCACTCAGGCCCTCCCAGCGTCTGAGGCTCCCAGAAGTGCTCCTACAAAGCATCTGGAACATTCTAGGAGGGAGAAAAGAGATGGCCTGGCGAGTGTGCTAAAGAACATTCCAGCCATACAAATCCAACTCCCAGCAGGTGGACAGGGCTCTCAGGTGGATTACAAACAAGGAGGGCATCCCTACATCAGCAGCAATTGTTCCCCAGACACCCACCCCGCCCCCTGCCCAAGAATACACCCTCAGATCGTCCCCACCACATAGAGATGCAGAAGGCCAGCCAAGGGTCGCCAATCCCCAGACACTTCACAAGGAGCGCCAGTTCTGCCAGCGCTGCTGTCTGTAATTCACAGGTAGTGGCCCCACAGGCATGCATGCCTTCATCACAAAACCCTTCGTGACAAGACCATACTGCTCGTGTCATCCTGGACAAAAATCCTCTGTGTGATGCCAGGCAGAGGGCAGAAGACAACCTGGCCTGCGGGCTGCCGGTCCCAGCTTCCTGCCCAGGTCCCTGGTCTCAGCCTCCCTGAGCCTCTCAGCACAGTGAGGCTGCTCCCAGACACTACCCAGCTCCTAAATTAAATTAGCCTCCTAGGCAAGGGCATCCCCCCTCCCCTGCATTCTAGCTTTCTACCTCAGAGGGGCAGTGTCTCCCCCGTGTCAAGGTTCTGAGACCTTTTCTTTGTAAGACTGCAGACAATGAAAACAACAACAAAACCAACCACGCGAGGACTCTAGTCATGAAATCAAGAAGCATGAAGATCTCTTCCAAGTTTGCTTTGTGCCTTGACTCAATACCACAGGATAGGAAGTCAACAAAACCCAGATATATCCCTTCATCCATCCTGCTCTGTCGCTTTTACCATGGCAAAGTAATGACATGCGCTAGGATTAGCCAATGGGGTGGTGGTGGTAGGGAACGCAGAGGAATTTCCATAAAACTCACAGGAAAGCCAATGAGAAACGCTGAGCTCAAACTCGATGCCAAAACTATTTTACCTCTTAGGCTGGAGAGCAGAATTCATTAAAGAATAACAGACTCCAAGAATCCAGCTACCTATTTTCATTGCGACTACAGAAATGAAATCACCACATATTGTTTCAGATTTCCGAGTACAGAAACCTACATTCACACTGCAATGATCAATGATAAAAGTTGTAATTTTAAAAACAACTCAAGGGCGTCTTCATATTAAAGCCTAAGTGGTAAGCTTCCAAAATGGCCCCATTGGGTGTCATTCTAAGAAGTTCTCTGCCTTTTCTGTTGTTAAATATCAGTGTATTCTACTGACCACTCTTGACTTTGAACATAAAGACATATTGCATTATGATATAAAAAGTCAACTCAGAGAAATGCTGAGCCCAGTACCCTTCATATGTTCTGTTCTAGATATTGACAGCACATAATCTACAAAAATTTTAGCCAAAGACCTTCCTGGAAACTGTCCGTTATCACCCATCCCCTCTCTACTTCAAAGAGTCCTGGCAACTGACTTTTTTTAAGTCCTTTTTTTTCTTTAGAGTTTTCCTCCATATCTTTGTATCCCCATACAGCATCATGTTTTACAACTGCATGCTTTAAAATATACATGACACTAACTTTATTTTAATTGAAAAAATAATTTGCAGACATTGCATCATCTATATAAAGAGGAGACATGAAAAAATGTCTTTAAGGTAAATGTGAGCTCGATTTGGAAGGCCAGAGCAATGATTCCCACTCATTATCCGTCTCCACCAACATCTGACTGCAAGTGATTCTCTCATGAACTCCTGGCACAGGGTAGAGTCAGGTCCCACTTTAAGTGCAAAGGAAGTGAACCTTCTCTTTGACTCTTCTCCTGATTCCTGAGGGGCCCACCGAGGGGACACTCTTCCACCTCCTCTCCTTTGTGCCCTCTTCCGCAATGCCAGTGCTTGGAGGAATCTCTCAGGAGAGCACTGCTTTCATTCTTTCCTGCAATCTCTTCATGACACAAAAAGCCTATGCTGACTCTGCTATCACAAGTGGCCGCAAGGAGGCGTCACAGGAATATTTGCGTGTTCACTGCATTTCGTTAACAAAGGCCACAAAGCGGTGGATTCTCCAGCCTGGGTTTAGGAAGTGGTTCTTGTGGACTCACTTTTTTATGGTGTGGGCAATAGCAATGGCTCTCATCTCTAAAGGATTCCAAGCCATTGAAGGCCATACCAGAGTCAACCACAAGAGCCTGAAAGCCAATGAGCTGGATAAGGGCTAGCCACTTATCCAACAAGAAAATGGAACTGGACTTGAAGTGAGTGAACTTCAGAGTCTGTGATACAATGGAGCCTGCAGAATAAAATTTGTGCCACTAGAGAATCAGAGGAATAAGAAAAATCCTTTGACAACAAAGCTTAGAAGTTTCTTTAAGTATATATTAGAATATACTTATATGTACACTTTTTTAAACTGCACTTCAATAACCTCTTTGCAATTGTCATAAGCCCTCACTTAAACTTGAATGAATTAATCACCACAAAGAAGAGAAGAGACTTGGCAGAGATGATGGAAGAGCAGAAATCTCTGGCATGGATGGATTTCAGTGTCCTTCACACCACACAGTAGATGGCAGCAAATCTCAGTGGGTGCTGAGGGAGTCAGTTGGGCCTGCCTCTAATTTGTCTATATTGGCCAGAATAGAATATATCTGCGAAGATCGAAAATCCTGGAATCCTAGACTGCCTTTGCCTTCAGAACAATATTTGAGGTGTGGGTTTTTAAGGAAATATCCTCATAACCATGGGGGTGTAGGGGATGACAAAAACAAACAACAACAACAAAACACACCCTTGCTGGTCCTGAGAGCCATTCTTTTAAAGACAACTGTGCATCATGCCTGCCTTCCCTACATTCCGGCTCTTTTTCTAGTTTGTTCCATTTGGGGATTGGCTGGTGACTCATAAAATGAATCCCTGGGGCAGATATCTTCTATTCCTTCTCCAGAATGAGTTCTGGGAATGGTGAAAGCAGAGCAGGGTATGCAAAGGAGGAGACTGTTCCACTGCTGAGTGGAAATCATATCCCGAACTCTCTGGAGAATATGTTCCTTCTTAAAGATTTAAATAGCCATCTGGCATATGAGTGTGGGAAAAAAATACTTCAGCACTTAAGAAATAGAGTACCACTGGATGTAAATTACTTCTTTTGTTCTTTATTTTCTTCCAACTTGTTCTTCACATAAAACTGCCCTTAAGTAAGCCACCTTCTGTCTTTATTTTATTTTTGGGTTTTTTTTTGCCTCCTATAATTATAGTTCCTTTGTAATTTGGCCTTGAAGTTTCTCCCTTGACAGTAACTGTGAGTGAAGAAAGCTAGGAAATCGTTGACTAAGAGAACCTGATGTGTGAGTGTGTGGTGTGAGTGGGGGAAAGGAGAGAAAACCAGCGTTTATGAGACAAGTTTACGCATCACAGGCCTGGGAGTGGTTAAATGTGCTCAGAGGAAGAAGAGGACCCAGAAGCAGTAGAAAGAAAAGGAGATTGATCATGGAGTAGGAGAACTAGAGGAAGCCAGAAGTACAACTTGCATATAAGAGTGTGTGCATGAATATATATATATGGATATGCTATAAACAGACTTAGAGCATTGCATATATTGTAAAACATATATATTCATATATATATATATATTGCAAATATATACAGCATTGATTGAGCATTGTGGTTTGAAATTAAGCATCATATTTGTTAATCCGGTGTCCTACTGCTTGAGCCATGCCTCCCGCTCATTTTGTGATCGTGCTTTTTGAGATTAAGTGTCACGCTTTTTTCCCAGCTGGTCATCACAAGATTCTCTTATTTTCCACTTTCTTCCACAGCTGGAATGGCAGGTGCATGCTCAGCTTTTATTTATTTATTTTATTCACTGAAATGGGATCTTGGGAGCTTTTTATGCCCAGGCTGTCCAGGAACCACAATCTGTCTGATGTTAACTTCCTGAGAAAAGGGGTTACAGGAGTGACCCATAGGACTCTCCAGTAAAGTACAAGTTTATAACAACACAGAGGGGAAAAATCTGGTATTTCACAACTGGGAACTGAGAGGCGATAGGAAAGAGTCTTGCAGGACAGGAGGTATACAGATGAAGGAAATATATCAGGTTAGGGGAGGAGGGTTCATGATTTCCCAACTTCGTGTGATTAAAAAAGCCGGACAATGGAACAATCAGAACACCTTCTCAGGGTCCTGTTGTCTGGTCCAGCCAGGAGCGTGTGCGCTATTAAAGGGGGTGGATTCTACAATGCTCTAAGTCTGTTGCTAGATTTTCATGGATCCACTTCTGTCCATCCAGCTTGCATGTTGAGACATGGTGCACTCATTCCTTGTGCCTCATGATCTCAAACTTTAGTTTTTATCATAGAATGAACACCCTTATTAGTGACAGAAAAATAAAGAAATATGTGGTTATAGAATTCTTTCATCTCTCTCTCTCTCTCTCTTGCACAGATTATATGAAAACAAAACACTTCATTTCACAGAGGAATAGCCTCCCATGTAATATTTCAATTAATCAAATGACCTACCTCATTGTTTTTCAGGGAAAAGCACATAGGAACACTCACAGGTAGCTTGTCTACAAGGCCACAGAATCCCCCTGGGGGTCATTGTCAATGTTTAGAGAAAAGGGCTTTGAACACAGTGCCTTTTTTTTTCATGAGCTCATTTATGATACCTGGAAACCTACCGTAACCATTAAGTTTCATGCTGTGGAGTGTGATTTTATCCCATTTTGAAAGAATATTAGGCCTGAACATAGAGCCCAATTTTTCTTCAAATGGTTAGTTTTGCTTCAGAAGCAATGTGTTGGTTTCTCTGTGGAGAATGAGTGGTTCCTATTCATTTTGTAGAACAAAATGTTTGGTAAAAAGTGAAATATAAAGAGTATTACAGAATTGGCTCAAACTTGCTTGAGCTGAAGAGTTCGGTAGTCATTGAAATCTTGCTAGATTAGTCATAATATTCTCAAGAACTTTATTGTGTATTAGGGTAAGGTAGCATTTACTCTTTTCTGTGACCATGTAACAACATTTATAAACACTGAGAGAGAAAGAGATGGAGAATATAAATGGACTATTCAGAAACACAACTGTATTAACTAAGTGTAGTTATTGTTTTCCTAAACATACTTTTTGATCTGAAAGTATATCAAAATACACATCACAGTATAATCATATATAACAACTCTGAATAAATTATATAGGAAAAGTATTATGCTAGATCATCAAATTTTGTTGATGTATTCTCCATAAAAATGTCATATTCCATATGAAAATGTTACAGGAATTCAGTGAAAAATTTAATGTATAAAGAAAAAATAAAGTTGACTTTTTGCATTCTAGCCTGGTTCTCTGACACTTCAGCATTGCTTCTAGCCCTAGTTTTTGTTGGCTGCTTTGGAAATGGAATTTAGTGAAATTTTCTAACCCAAACTGGCTTGGAAAAAACCTATCACATTTCAGCTTCCTCAATAACAAAGATAACAGGTGTGAGTAACCAGTACCCAGCTCATATTTTTCTTAGAGTACATTATTTGTGCAAGGGAGAGTAAGGTTCACTGGGAGATTGTTGTACATGTATACAATGTATACTAATCTAAATTATTTGAATATTTTAAAAATCTTTCCCAATTTAATTTAGGATGTGTTTGAATAACTGTGTACTTCATAACTATATTCAGGTATAACTTTCCGCTTTCCCTATCTCCATATTTGTTTGAAATCTTAGGAGTCAGGAAACCATTTTATTCATCTTGTTCTTTCTTGGTAAGTTATCTTTAAGTAGTTGTACAAAGGAGTTGCCATTCAACAAAGCCATTTGTGAGTACAGTGTGACTTAATCAATGTTACCCCTTACCACATGCTCACACATCCCTCCCAACATTCCCCCTTCCCTTGCTTTTCTTAATTTTGTAGAATTCGCAATGAATTTTTAACTGTACTCTCCTACCTCCTCTTCTCCTCATTTATGTACATCTCTGCTATGAACCTCATCCTACCTCTTTCATGTACTCATTACCTGGTAATTATTTTATTGAACTTTGAATTTGTCATTCTAAGGAATTATCTTAAGACTTTAGGGGCTGGGAAGGTGGCTCAGTGGTAGAGCGCTTGCCTTGCATGCCTGAGGCTCAGGGTTCAATTCCTCAGCACCACATAAGCAGAAAAAGCTGGGAGTAGCACTGTGGCTCATGTGGTAGAGCACTCGCCTTGAGCTGAATTGCTGAGGGACAGCACTCAAGGCCCCATGAACAACAACAACAAAAAAAGACATTTGAGTATACAGTTGTACCACATAGCAGATCTACTTATATGTTTATAAATTAATTCTAGCTTCCACATATGAGAGAAATCACACAACATTTGTTTCTCTGGGCCTCGCTTGCCTTACTTAGCATATTTTTTTAAAAGATGTACAAGGAGAAAATCTGCCAACACTAAGCACACCTTAACAATAAAATGAGCAGACATATAAAGGATAAATAGCCAGCTGACAATTTCTAAAAAAATTCCTCTCCGTCTACAATTAACATTATTTACTCCATGAAGATTCATTTCAAGCTATTTATTCTGACTTCTAAGAAAGAGTATTGCTCTAAGACAGAAAGAGATGTGGTATTGAAATTATTAAAACTTTGAAAGTTGGAGTCATGATTTGCACATAGAAATGAAGCACAGAATGTATGTTATTATTTTTTTGTGTTATTATCACCCACATTTATTATCTTTGATTAGTTGCACAAAGGAGTTTTAATTCAACATACTAGTGTGCGAAACCCTGATTTGAACTATAAATGCTTGGTCCTTCAAATTGTATGGTTTGTATGTAAGCTTTTGTGTAGATGAATTTCATCTGAATATTTTTCCAATTGCTATCCAGAAAAGCTCTCATTGTACTACTAGAGAATTACTTAACACTCCATGTTACTGGAAATTCAATGACATATTAAGTATAAATGCCAAAATAACAGGCAAACACATGGTATCTCAGGACAAATTTTCTCTAGCTGTAATTCCCATATTATCAAAATGAGGGGCACATTATAGGCTTTGATAAGTTTATTTGTATCTGTTCAAAACTGAGCCAATGAGACCTCAAGGAGAGATAAACAATAACCTTGTTTTCTTTCCATTTTTGGTGCAAGTATCCTGCTGTAGAATAGAACAATAGTTTTAAATGATTAACAATCAACTAACATGGAAGCCAACAGACCACACAAATCTATTGGCTTATGACACCTTGAATATCCAAATCTCTTGCTAATTATTGTACCAGCAAATGTAAAGCACATGGACAAGTGCAAAAAAGCAAATTACTGGAACTCCAATAATGTTACTGTGCCGTAAGTAAGAGTATTTGAGAAAGACAGTGTATAAAATATTGATAGACTACTGTCCAGAAGGGCAGAACATGGTAAAATCAAATTATCTGAAGACAGAGAGTCTGTCTGTCTCCAATAGCAGGGAAAAGAGCTAAATATTAACATTAATAAGTAATCAGTGTCTGAAATACACTTCATCGCTACCAAAGCAGTTATATTCATTACAGCTTCAGAGAGACCAAAATCTTTTCTCCCCTTTCGTAATTATATTTTCTATGGAGAAGGAAGCATGCACTTTTCAGCAAGGTGGTTCTAAATATAGATATTTTCGATCATTAAAATGAGAGGCACTAGGGCTAGCTCCCTGAGCCAGTTCTACAGGAAGCACTTTGGGAGTTCATTTGTTTCAGCTCTGAATTCCAAGTCATTAAAAAAGGTTTGCCTTCTCAAACATCACTCATGCCTAAAAATAATGTTGATGGAATTTAAGCAGTTTCCTTCAAGACTCCTACACTCATTAGCGTGTCTTGCCAGAAAAATGAAAATATTACTTTACCCTGAAAATTGGGGGCTTGATAAATTTGTGGTTTCTGACCAATAGCAGTATCCCGAAGAGCTGAGCATCTATTCTAATGACATGACATCTTTAAAGAAAACTCAATTTGGGGCTTTCTGGAACACACTCCTGTCTGTTTCCTCCTAGAAACTACATAGAAGGAGGAGGCAGAGAGAAGTTTATAATTAATATGAGCCTTCGCTCAAGTCCTATGTGGCCTGTGTGTTATGAATGGCGACACACACAGTGGTCCAAGGTGAGTGAAGAGTTTTGTTGGGTGAGTGAAGAGTTTCACGCTGGTACCCATATGACTGTTCTTCATGGAAGTCCTTTATTTCTCTGAAGCAAAGAACACATCTTCTATGCGAATGAGGATCTATTATGATATACCCTTTATCTTGCATCTACCTGTTTCTTCCTTGAAGCAAGATAAGTAGAGTATCCTTGCTTGTGTTCATTACATAATTTACATGCTTCTGTTAAATAGCAGCTTCCTGTCTTTGATAGCATACAAGCTTTTACCTTGGTCTTTAAGACTGAAATATTACAAAACTTGTAGGAAGCTTATAGAAATATGTCTTTCTGAACTTATACTGCATATCCATTGACTGAGCTATTGGCCACACAATGGCCATACCATCAGATCACAGATATTAAGTAGGTATTGAATATATATATACACTTATATATGTATAGAGTTAAATATACATCTGTTCAAAACTGACTTGATGAGATATCAAAAAGAGGGACACAATAGCTTTGTTTTCTTTCTTTTTTTAGTGAAAGTATCATAGGTACATATATATACACACACACACACACACACACACACACATATATATATATATATATATATATATATATATATACAGATGTATATATGTCCATATATGCTTTAAAGCAAGTTTAAGTGATATTGCTGCAACTATGAAGAAATAATTCTGAACAGGATTAAATACTCCTGGAGATAGACTATGTAATTACATTTACATCTTACTTGTCCATTTGCTACAATTTTCCAATTACAAACATTCAAGAATCTATATTGAAATTTTAATAAAAGTGGGTTATGGTTTATAATTAAGTCATATTTCATGGTATTGCTATTTATATAACTTGCATTACCTGATTAAAACTTTAATATTTTGTTTATAAATATATCCTAAAATTTATAAGTAGTTAAAAATGCATATGTGGGAGATAGAGCTCTACAATTTTGAATTTAAAATGATACTTGAAATTTACAAGTCAACAATTTATTCACAACTTGAATTAACTTTCATAGATTTTATTTACAGTTAATTCTGAAAATCATGTTTGTTTGTTTTTTTCCTCTTCATTGGTCATGGGGCTTGAACTCAGGGCCTAGGCACTGTCCCTGAACTTTTTGCTCATGACTAGACTTTACCACTTTGAGTCACAGCTCCACTTTTGGTTTTTCTGGTTAATTCAAGATAAGAATCTCATAGACTTACCTGCCTGAGCTGGCTTCAAACCATGTTCTTCAAATCTTATCCTCTTGAGTTGGTAGCATTACAGATGTGACAACAACACCCAGCTGAAATTGATAACATTAAAATAATAAAATATAAAAATTTGCTATCCTGAAAATATAGCACAATGAATTTGTGACAGAAAACCCATTTTTAAAGTTTAAGAAGCATTAATTGATATCACAAACTCAGAAGCATGTTATTGATTTCAAAAAATGAAATTTTCATTCACTGCTTTTATTCCTTTACAATGAAAGCAAAACACAGAAAAAAGTTAAAATGACTATATTGTAATTAGTAAGAGTCATAATTGTAACTGGAGAAAAAGAGGAGAGTTTTTTTTTATTTGACTCATGGCTAATGGGAATCTTAACAGAGATACATAACCAGATCTTTATCCAAAAATAATCTTGGAACCCACTTTGCAGAGTGTCAGATGGAGAGGGAGCAAGGAAGAAGATTTATATGCTTGAGAAATCAGTCATGATTTGGATTACTCTGTGCAATGTAGAAAAATAATGATTACCTTAGAGATGAGAACATAGCACTTGCACATACTTATAATCAACTCACAGATTCTAACCTAGTCCCTATTTGAAGAAAAGTGATTGGAACAAGAGTTCTCTTAGTGATCATTTGGGTAAATCCCCAAAAGTGGGATTTCTGGGTCATAGGGGAGGTCTATGTGGATGGAGTCTTTTGAGGAACCTCCATACTGCTTTCCGAAGCGGTTGAACAAGTTTACACTCCCACCAACAATGGAGTAGGGTTCCCTTCTGACCACATCCCCTCCAGCATCTGTTGTTATTAGAGTTCTTGATATAGCCATTCTAACTGGGGTGAGGTGGTATCTCAATGTTGTTGTGATTTGCATGTCCCTCCTACACGGTTTTCACTGTATTTGATGTTGGTATAATTTGGGCAAGAGAAGGGAAAAAACAAATTGTTTAAATAGGGATACAGATGGACCCATTGCAACAATGAGATGTACAAGACGTTATGGCGAAAAACGAACTTTACAACTTTGACTCGAGAGCGGGTGGTGGAGGGGGGGGCGGAGATGGGACGGGAGGTTAAGGGGAAACAAAGGAGGAGGCAACAATGCTGGATAAGAAATTTACTCATTGCCTTGCTCATGTAATTGTAACCACTCTTTCCGGTATTTTCACAATTAAAAATAAAAACAAAAACAAAATCATGATCCTCAGGGGGGAAAATGATGTTAAGCGAAATGAACCCCAAGATAGGGACACAAGTGGTTTTTTCTTTCTTGCTATTGCTCCTAATGTATTTATAGTGTACCATGTGATTTAATTTTGTTTCTTTGTAAGTTCCTCCTCCACGGTATAATCCCTGTTTTCATTGTATTTGATGTTGGTGCCCTGCATCTTGTATATACAGTTCTCTAGCTTGGAGAGGGGAGGAGAAAAAACACAATGCCTAAATAGAGATACAGGTTGACCCGTTTTAACAATGAGAAGCTCAAGACACTATGTTGAAAAATGAACTTTATAATTTAGGCAGGGAGGGGGGAAGGGAAAAGGGGTGGTGTAGTTGTGGAGGTGGGAGGGAAGGGAGAGTAGGGGAAAAACAAAAGAGGAGGTAACAATGTTTGATAGGAAATGTACTCATTACCTTGCTAATGTAACTGTAACCCCTCTGTACAGTATTTTTACAATAAAACCAAAAAATTAAAACTAAAAAAGAGTTCTTTTAGAAATACCATTTTACAAACCAGTCCTATTCTATATAAGAATTGTATCTACCTAAATATACAGCATTTCTTTTCTCCTTCTCTCTCTTTACTTTTCTGTCACTTTGTGTCTCTCTTCTATTTCTACTTCTCTTATAGACCACCTCAACATGAAAGCTGATATTTTACCTAATAATGAATTTATGCTAAATTATATCTGAATAAAACAAATTAAATTAAAAGAAATATGCCTGTCTCTGAATTTGTATGTTTTATATTAATACATATATTATTCTATTCAAGAATGAAATGTTCATATAGAGGATTCACTCCTTCTCAAGTTCATTATTTCCTCTGTACTTAAATACTTGGTTTATGATGTTGAGCCCATGCTGGCTAGAAAATTAATGATGTCTTAATGTGTGCCTTTGAATACAAGGAAGAACAAAATATAGTAAATGTGCCTAGAAAGACTTTAAAACATTACCTTACAAGCACTGGGAGAAAACTTACATCGTTACAGAACAAGTTTGTGAAATCGTACTCAAGAAATTTTGGACAATGGATAGAGTCATAAACTTTCTAGAGAATTATTTAAAAAAATAGACCATTCCAAATTCAGAATGTGAAGCCAAAGACTTAAGGACTCTCAGCAGTTTTAAAATCTGTTTATTACCCACATAGAGGACAGAGTGCATTAGGACATTTATGGATCCCTTCTACCAATTTTCTGTCTCACTATTGTTTTCCTAATCAATAGTTTTTGTAGTCATTCTGATTATGGAGCTATTTGTTCTTAGCATCATAATCCAAGCACACAGAAAAGCACTTGGAATACAATTGTTACTGTGAAATATTCTTGAATATATCAAACTGTCCTGACAACAAATTTGTATCAGAATTGTATCTGCATGAATATACAGCATTTCTTTTCTCTCCTCACCAGAGAAAATCTCAGCATACAATTTTTAATGAAAATTATACTAACTTACTTCTGAATAAGTTAAAAGGATAAAAAGAAATTATCTCTACATTTGTATATTTTCTATTACTAGGTTATATTTGAACAATTGTCTTGAGTGTATCTTATAACTCTCAATAGATTACATTCTTGCATATTTAAGAAATCAAAATACGAAAGAATTAAAAAATTTAGAAACATTTTGCCCTGTAGTTGTTCTTTTGTTTCATTTAGTTCTATTCTTGGTCTATGGGTAAATATTTGTGCTGTGTTTATGCTAGAAATTTCTTAGGAATTTTTTAAGTTCTATATTTTGAATTAAATATAGTTTCCTTAGCATTATTTTACAGTTTTACCTTGTCTTTTACTTAGCATGCTTTTACATAGCTCTCATGGGCTGGGTAACCATTCATATTTTATATTTAGGGACTGGAGGAGCAGACTTCTCTTTGTGGTTCCGGGAAGTCCCTTCCTTTACCATGGGTATTGATGGTCTGTCAATCACACTCTCTTGCATAGATAACTGCATAAGGATCTATATGCTTAGAAGATGAGCACTGGCTAGCAGAATTTAATTCACTATAATTAAATACATAAAGAGGTTTACAGTAAGGTGTTCCCAGCTGGAAATAGAGAAATAACATTGTTTTCTAGATAGGAAAATTTCCTCCTCCTCACCACCTTCTATCAACCCTGGCTAGGTGGCAGATTTTTTTCAACACTGCTATTGTCTCGATGCCTAGCCTCGCTCTCTCTGGTTGAGTATTAATACAAGCTTTCACTGGTATCTCTACCAATTTGACATCATCAGATCACTTGTAACTCTCCCATATATACCTGGGAGTTTACATAACTCCATATACTCCATCTTCATTGTTCCTTCATCTGCTGGGAAGCATTCAACATTCCCGGTCTGATCATCTGTCATTTTATTGTTTCTGATATGTATGTAATTACTTCAGTAGAACATTTGGGAACAGAAAAAAAATTTGAAGTCTTCTAGCCATAATAATAAAGGGAGACAACAACACTTATAAGAAATGTTTTTTTAAGTCAATAATTTTACTTTAGCATTTGCAAACTGAAATACAGACATGCATGACTATTAAAAATCTCTTGATACAAAGAAAAAAAATCAGTGTCAAGAGGCGTGATGATGATTCTGTATACTGTAAAATTATACATCAGAAAGAAGGAAAACAAAGCAAAAGAATAAAAAAGTATATAAATGACTATCTAACCAAATATACAATTTTGACTTCCTTCTTAGAAAGAATTAGAAGTACATGTCAGAGCTACCTTTGATATCAGTATATGTCTTATGCGTACTAACCTCTAATTAATTGAGTAGTTCATTTGGCACATTTTATACATGCATACTGTGCATGTCTATTTCTCTTTGTTCTTTGTAAACCTTTGTAATATGCGTTAGTTAAGAGTTTTCTTAAAGAATAGATTTAGTTGGAACATATAGGTAGGGTGGCTCCTCCCTGGTAATTAAAGGTTCTTATGCATAAACTGAAAAGGAAGTGAGAATTATATACAAAAGGCTCAATTTCAGAACAAGATGTGATAAGTCTCACTGTAATCCCAGCACTCAGGAGACTGGAGACTTGAGACATTTAATGAAACCCTATTTTCAAGTAAATTAAAAATAAAATAAAAGTTAGATTTGTATTGCAATACATGTAACCATATAAAAATGTTTTGTATGGCTGGGAAGGTGGCTCAGTGGTAGAGTGCTTGTTTTACATGCACAAGGCCCTGGGTTCAATTCCTCAGCACCACATAAATAGAAAAAGCCAGAACTGGCACTGTGGCTCAAGTAGTAGAGTGCTAACCTTTAGCCAAAGAAGCTCAGGGACAGTGCCAGGCCCAGAGTTCAAACCGCACAACTGACAAAGAAAATGTTTTATAAGGTTTCTTGGAAAGGTTTAACACATGACCATTGAATCTCAATCTTCATTCATTTATTCACTTGTTCATTTCATTTATAATAGATTAGTAAAGGAGAAAATAAAATACACCTAAAATATATAATAAATAATTTCATAATATATATATATATATACTGGATATTTTCTATTTAATAAATATAAATACACTTCTTAGGAGGGTGAGATAGAATTTCAAATTTATTTTGTATCACTTTTAAAAAGATTCAAGTTAAAATGTTTAATACTGAATAGAGTAGTCAACATCAGTGTATAAATGCTCCTTACAAATAAGGATTCCATCTGTAAGGAATCAGCATACTTTAAAAACAAAAAGTATATACTGGGCCATGATAAATTGTACAGGTCTCTAGGCAGTCACCAGAGTGAGACCAAGGAGGATAACCTTAGGAGAGGTTCAATGGCTCAGTAGCTATGTGCATCAGATCATATAAAAGGTTTATGGAACGAAACTCCACAAAATGAAAGGAAGAGGTTTTTTTTCTTTGTTGCTCTTATTGTTTTCTTTTCTTTTGTCTGGTTTATCTATCTTTTGCAGGGAAAGGGAGCATAGAAATGGAGCGACAAAGGGTGAACAAATGCAGCAGGGGTACTCACTAGATACAATGTTGAAAATGAACTCTACAACTTGTGGGTGGGATGGGAGGGAAAAAAATGGAGACAGCAAGGGCAGGAGTGACATTGTCCCAAAATAAGTGCACTCTTTACCTGCCTTATGTAACTGTAACCCCTCTAGTTATCGCCTTTATTATAATAATGAATTTTTATATAAAAGCTCAGATATATATGGAACCAGAGCCCAAATAAAAGTTATTCCACCCTTGAAGTATCCAAGAAATGCAAATAAACAGTCTTGATGAGCAGATATAGAACGCTGCACATAAAACACAAAGCGCAATAAGAAGTTAAGAACATTGTTCAACTATTGTAATTAAGTAATTTGGGGTATGACAGGTTTATAAAGAACAGGAACAGTTTTAATTCCCTGTTTCTTATTCTTAAATAACAAGTGCTAATTATATTTTTTCTGAAAATGCCTTTCTCTAACAGTCACTACCTATATTTGTCTTCAATCTCAAGTCCTACAGCCAGTAGTTGTTAGACAAGTTCAAATAATAGTCCATTAAATGAAGGAGACTGCAGCTGGTAACACACTGAACTTATAGTCTAGTGCTGGAAATATTAGAGAGGACTGGGTAAGACAACAGGTAAAATGTCAAGGTGAGCAACATATGCTTGGAAAAATCATTGTACTAGTTGGTTAAGAAAAAATTTTAATGTAGACACAACTTGTAACAGGCAATGCTCCTGTATAGCTTCTATCCTAAACAGATGTCAGCTGATTCTCCTTGTAAACTGTTCTCACTTGTCACACAGAATTAACTAACCTATTTGCTTGTTTGTGTGACTATTTTCCAAATCATAAGAATATCTATAAGCAAATGATAATGTTTCAACTATTCCCATTTGTATTAAAAAGGGAGAATACATATTCTACTCCACTCCATAGACCCCCTCTTTCAAAGTCTGATTTGAAGGCATTTTATTTATAGTCAGTATCTATGCTAGATGTCCTTTCATGTATAAACTTTAAAAGACTTTCTGTATTTGTTTTTATCTTAATCTACCAGATTCTACATTCTTGCCACCCACTCAGCTGAGACTGATAACAACTCAAGGTTATCCTTGAGTCAAATGAAAAGGGGAAAAATGTTCCAAGTTTGGATTTCCAATATCCATTCAGGTGTTTCCTAGATTTAAATCCCAATGATCTCTTCTTCAAATCCCTATGGATATATCTGTGCACTCTGAGAAGCCCATTGAATGATGGCAACTTGGAAGTGTTATATAAGTTGGTAGAGCCATTTATAAAAATAAATAAATAAAATAAAGATATTGAGAAATCCTGTTTCTTCAGCAAAATATTTAGGAGGCTTTCTGGTAGGACTCAATTTTCCACAAATCGTAATAGCATATTTGGAATCTGAATCTCCAAAAGCAAGAGCAGAGAAGTCAAACTCAAGATGTATATGCTAAAATAGTACACTGAACCAAAAAATTACTATGGAAAAAGTGGAAGGCAATCCCATTGAATAGATGTTGGGGTTAATGTAGAGAGATCATAGCTCGTAAACCTTACCTCATAGGTCTTTGCATCTTTGCAGCTGGAGTCATTAAACAATTAAAATGTCATGCTGCTTCTACAATGAGCCCTGCCCACCAGAGGTGACAAATGGGTAATTTCAAGGTTTTAGTTGCAGTGAGGAAATGGGTTTATTGCTCTTTCTGTCAGGCAAGGTACTTAGCAGTCATGGTCAACTTCATTAAGGCATTCTCATCTTACAAGAAATGCATTTCAGTATGGAAGAGAGATTGGGGATATTTATGATTCATCTGTCCATCGTCAAATTTCAACTACTGGGTCTCAATGATAAATTTGGCACTAATCTGGAATTCCTCAGAAAGAGGGTAATTAGACCTGGAAATTCAGTCTATTTTTTTTTCTGTCATCCAGATTTAAACATTTTCTTTGCTTCCAGGCTGACCTTAAACAAAGCACAAATTAGATCAATGTTTTCCACCTTTGCTCTTATTTCATTAGGTAACAATAAACCTTCCCTTCTCCAATATTGCATGACAGTTTGCTCTTTAACTTTAGGACTAGCACAACAAGCACTCGGTACATTTTCAAAAGCATGGTCCAATTTTGCAAAAAAATGATAAACATATTGAAATTAAATTTGAAGTATATTAATATATTTCATTTAATATATTTAATATATTTCATCCTATAATGCACTAAGGAAATTACTGATGATTTTAAGTACTTTTTTAAGGTTTGGCTGTCCCTTAAAGATCATACCCAGGTGTTCAGGAATGGCTGGGTATGGCAACTCAAGCTTTTACTGTTCTAGCCCTTTGGAAGGTAATTGAGTCTGGTTACAAGCCAAGATGGGCAAAAAGAAGTTTGTGAGACTCCATATCAACCAGTGGCTGGTTCCATGGCATCCATCTATTAATCCCCAGCTTCAGAAAAATCATAATGACCTGGTACAGAGGCATCACCCAATGCCCCCAGTGCCAGAGAAACACAATTTAGAGAATCAAAGCCCAATCTGGCTGGGCATGAGGCCCACTTCAAGGATAGCCAGCCCAAACCAGGTGACTTGAGGGGATGGGAAGAGATGGAATAGATTAGGGGGAGAACAATGAAAAAAGTGACATTGATTAAAAAGCATTGTCTGTATAAACATGTTGAGTGGAATACCTCTGCACAACTACCTAAAGATAAGAAAAAAGCAAATAACACCACCAAAGGGGGATGGAGGTATAGCTCAAATGGTAGGTAATCTGCCCAGCAAGCATGAGGACCTGAGTTCAATCCCCAAAAGGAGCAAGAAAATAAAAAGAAAAGAACAAATGACAGAACAATCCCTAATCTGAACTAAAGGAACTCTTGCAAGAAACAGGATGACAAAAAAGATTGAATTAAAAAAAAACAATAAATCATCTGAAGATCTCCACCACAATATTTTGTTGATTTGTTCAAGAATAACAAATTGTGGGCTGTTTATCATTATGAGTGATAATTTAGTAAATCTAGTCAAGTAAAATAATCTTAGCAAAACTATACGAGGTTAAAGCATTACATCTGTCAGTGAGTAGTGTTTTTGAGACATTTTCAAATATGTGATATATCTTATTATATTACATCTTATTTATGATATTGAACATCATACAATTTAAATTTAAATTTACTAATATTTTAAAATTATGTAAATTGCCTTAAATCCTAACTATAATGTATCAATTTTTATTTTTATTTATTTTTTTGTCAGTTGTGGGGCTTGAACTCTGGGCCTGGGTGCTGCCAGCTGGGCCTGGGCCTGGGCCTGGGCCTGGGAGTTCTTCAGCTCAAGGCTAGCTCTCCACCACTTGAGCCAGTGCCACTTCTGGTTTTCTGATCCCTTTATTGGAGATAAGAGTCTCACGGACTTTCCTGCCCAGGCTGGCTTTGAACCGTGATCCTCAGATCTCAGCCTCTTGAGTAGGTAGGATTACAGGTGTGAGCCACCAGTGCCTAGCTGTATCAATGAATTTTGAGGGTTTTTTTCCAGATATGAAGTACACATATTCTTGTAAGAAAACATGAAAAGTGAGGAGATTGCTTACATTACTATGCATTATATCATAAATGTTCACAACATTAGCTTCAAAATTCAAATCACTATTTTCCAATTACTCTAAATCAAGTTCTTGCTTTTTTTTTTAACATGTTAGCTGGCTAATCTGTGGGTTAAACCCAGTCTTGAAAATATAACAGTTGCTTGTGTGTGTGTGTGTGTGTGTGTGTGTGTGTGTGTGTGTGT